>NC_079482.1:10350143-10590053 GCF_026230105.1 Diorhabda sublineata | reverse complement strand
TCAACACAAAGTGACAGTTGACCTCAATGGGCTTCAATCGAGGTTATTCGATGATATCTGACAAAGTTAGATGCAAAATCACTCAAATATATAAGAAATGTTGGAATTCGACTTCAAATTAGGAAGATAGACTTTGAAAGTTTTCAATTATAACAAAGTGACAGTTGACCTCAATGGGCTTCAATCGATGTTATTCGATGATTTCTGACAAAGTAAGATGCAAACTCACTCAAATATAGGAGAAATGTTGAAATTCGACTTCAAATTAGAAAGATAGACTTTGAAAATTTTCAATTAACACAAAGTGACAGTTGACCTCAATGGGCTTCAATCGATGTTATTCGATGATATCTGACAAAGTTAGATGCAAACTCACTCAAATATATGAGAAATGTTGAAAATCGACTTTAAATTAGGAAGATGGACTGAAAATTTTCAATTATTACAAAGTGACAGTTGACCTCATTGGGCTTCAATGGATGTTATTCGATGATATCTGACAAAGTTAGATGTAAACTCACACAACTATATAAGAAATGTTGGAATTCGACTTCAAATTATGAAGATAGACTGAAAATTTTCAATTATTACAAAGTGACAGTTGACCTCAATGGGCTTCAATGGATGTTATTCGATGATATCTGACAAAGTTAGATGCAAAATCACTCAAATATATGAGAAATGTTGGAATTCGACTTCAAATTAGGAAGATAGACTTTGAAAATTTTCAATTATTACAAAGTGACAGTTGACCTCAATGGGCTTCAATCGATGTTATTCGATGATATCTGACAAAGTTAGATGCAAACTCACTCAAATATATAAGAAATGTTGGAATTCGACTTCAATTTAGGAAGATAGACTTTGAAAATTTTCAATTATTTCAAAGTGACAGTTGACCTCAATGGGCTTCAATCGATGTTATTCGATGATATCTGACAGAGTTAGATGCAAACTCACTCAAATATATGAGAAATGTTGAAATTCGACTTCAAATTAGGAAGATAGACTTTGAAAATTTTCAATTAACACAAAGTGACAGTTGACCTCAATGTCTTCAATCGATGTAATTCGATGATATCTGACAAAGTTAGATGCCAAGTCACTCAAATATATGAGAATTGTTGAAATTCGACTTCAAATTAGGAAGATAGACTTTGGAAATTTTCAATTATTACAAAGTGACAGTTGACCTCAATGGGCTTCAATGGATGTTATTCGATGATATCTGACAAAGTTAGATGCAAACTCACTCAAATATATAAGAAATGTTGGAATTCGACTTCAAATTAGGAAGATAGACTGAAAATTTTCAATTATTACAAAGTGACAGTTGACCTCAATGGGCTTCAATCGATGTTATTCGATTATATCTGACAAAGTTAGATGCAAACTCACTCAAATATATGAGAAATGTTGAAATTCGAACTCAAATTAGGAAGATAGACTTTGAAAATTTTCAATTATTACAAAGTGACAGTTGACCTCAATGGGCTTCAATGGATGTTATTCGATGATATCTGACGAAGTTAGATGCAATATCACTCAAATATATGAGAAAAGTTGGAGTTCGACTTCAAATTAGGAAGATAGACTTTGAAAATTTCCAATTATTACAAAGTGACAGTTGACCTCAATGGGCTTCAATCGATGTTATTCAATGATATCTGACAAAGTTAGATGCAAACTCAATCATATATATAAGAAATGTTGGAATTCGACTTCAAGTTAGGAAGATAGACTTTGAAAGTTTTCAATTATAACAAAGTGACAGTTGACCTCAATGGGCTTCAATCGATGTTATTCGATGATTTCTGACAAAGTAAGATGCAAACTCACTAAAATATATGAGAAATGTTGAAATTCGAACTCAAATGAGGAAGATAGACTTTGAAAATTTTCAATTATTCCAAAGTGACAGTTGACCTCAATGGGCTTCAATCGATGTTATTCGATGATATCTGACAAAGTTAGATGCAAACTCACTCAAATATATGAGAATTGATGAGATTCGACTTGAAATAAGGAAGATAGACTTTGAAAATTTTCAATTAACACAAAGTGACAGTTGACCTCAATGGGCTTCAATCGATGTTATTCGATGATATCTGACAAAGTTAGATGCAAACTCACTCAAATATATGAGAAATGTTGAAATTCGACTTCAAATTAGGAAGATAGACTTTGAAAATTTTCAATTATTTCAAAGTGACAGTTGACCTCAATGGGCTTCAATGGATGTTATTCGATGATATCTGACAAAGTTAGATGCAAAATCACTCAAATATATGAGAAAAGTTGGAGTTCGACTTCAAATTAGGAAGATAGACTTTGAAAATTTTCAATTATTACAAAGTGACAGTTGACCTCAATGGGCTTCAATCGATGTTATTCGATGATATCTGACAAAGTTAGATGCAAACTCAATCAAATATATAAGAAATGTTGGAATTCGACTTCAAGTTAGGAAGATAGACTTTGAAAGTTTTCAATTATAACAAAGTGACAGTTGACCTCAATGGGCTTCAATCGATGTTATTCGATGATTTCTGACAAAGTAGGATGTAAACTCACTAAAATATATGAGAAATGTTGAAATTCGACCTCAAATGAGGAAGATAGACTTTGAAAATTTTCAATTATTACAAAGTGACCGTTGACCTCAATGGGCTTCAATCGATGTTATTCGATGATATCTGACAAAGTTAGATGCAAACTCACTCAAATATATGAGAATTGATGAGATTCGACTTGAAATTAGGAAGATAGACTTTGAAAATTTTCAATTAACACAAAGTGACAGTTGGCCTCAATGTGCTTCAATCGATGTTATTCGATGATATCTGACAAAGTTAGATGCAAACTCACTCAAATATATGAGAAATGTTAAAATTCGACTTCAAATTAGGAAGGTAGACTTGAAAATTTTCAATCAACACAAAGTGACATTTGACCTCAATGGGCTTCAATCGATGTTATTCGATGATATCTGACAAAGTTAGATGCAAACTCACTCAAATATATGAGAATTGATGAGATTCGACTTGAAATTAGGAAGATAGACTTTGAAAATTTTCAATTAACACAAAGTGACAGTTGACCTCAATGGGCTTCAATCGATGTTATTCGATGATATCTGACAAAGTTAGATGCAAACTCACTCAAATATTAGAGGAATGTTGAAATTCGACTTCAAGTTAGGAAGATAGACTTTGAAAATTTTCAATTATTACAAAGTGACAGTTGACCTCAATGGGCTTCAATGGATGTTATTCGATGATATCTGACAAAGTTAGATGCAAAATCACTCAAATATATGAGAAAAGTTGGAGTTCGACTTCAAATTAGGAAGATAGACTTTGAAAATTTTCAATTATTACAAAGTGACAGTTGACCTCAATGGGCTTCAATCGATGTTATTCGATGATATCTGACAAAGTTAGATGCAAACTCAATCAAATATATAAGAAATGTTGGAATTCGACTTCAAGTTAGGAAGATAGACTTTGAAAGTTTTCAATTATAACAAAGTGACAGTTGACCTCAATGGGCTTCAATCGATGTTATTCGATGATTTCTGACAAAGTAAGATGTAAACTCACTAAAATATATGAGAAATGTTGAAATTCGACCTCAAATGAGGAAGATAGACTTTGAAAATTTTCAATTATTACAAAGTGACCGTTGACCTCAATGGGCTTCAATCGATGTTATTCGATGATATCTGACAAAGTTAGATGCAAACTCACTCAAATATATGAGAATTGATGAGATTCGACTTGAAATTAGGAAGATAGACTTTGAAAATTTTCAATTAACACAAAGTGACAGTTGGCCTCAATGTGCTTCAATCGATGTTATTCGATGATATCTGACAAAGTTAGATGCAAACTCACTCAAATATATGAGAAATGTTAAAATTCGACTTCAAATTAGGAAGGTAGACTTGAAAATTTTCAATCAACACAAAGTGACATTTGACCTCAATGGGCTTCAATCGATGTTATTCGATGATATCTGACAAAGTTAGATGCAAACTCACTCAAATATATGAGAATTGATGAGATTCGACTTGAAATTAGGAAGATAGACTTTGAAAATTTTCAATTAACACAAAGTGACAGTTGACCTCAATGGGCTTCAATCGATGTTATTCGATGATATCTGACAAAGTTAGATGCAAACTCACTCAAATATATGAGAAATGTTGAAATTCGACTTCAAATTAGGAAGATAGACTTTGAAAATTTTCAATTATTACAAAGTGACAGTTGAAATCAATGGGCTTCAATGGATGTTATTCGATGATATCTGACAAAGTTAGATGCAAACTCACTCAAATATATAAGAAATGTTGGAATTCGACTTGAAATTAGGAAGATAGACTTTGAAAATTTTCAATTAACACAAAGTGACAGTTGACCTCAATGGGCTTCAATCGATGTTATTCGATGATATCTGACAAAGTTAGATGCAAACTCACTCAAATATTAGAGAAATGTTGAAATTCGACTTCAAGTTAGGAAGATAGACTTTGAAAATTCTCAATTATTACAAAGTGACAGTTGACCTCAATGGGCTTCAATGGACGTTATTCGATGATATCTGACAAAGTTAGATGCAAACTCAATCAAATATATGAGAAATGTTGAAATTCGACTTCAAATTGGGAAGATAGACTTTGAAAATTTTCAATTATTACAAAGTGACAGTTGACCTCAATGGGCTTCAATGGATGTTATTCGATGATATCTGACAAAGTTAGATGCAAACTCACTCAAATATATAAGAAATGTTGGAATTCGACTTGAAATTAGGAAGATAGACTTTGAAAATTTTCAATTAACACAAAGTGACAGTTGACCTCAATGGGCTTCAATCGATGTTATTCGATGATATCTGACAAAGTTAGATGCAAACTCACTCAAATATATGAGAAATGTTGAAATTCGACTTCAAATTAGGAAGATAGACTTTGAAAATTTTCAATTATTACAAAGTGACAGTTGACCTCAATGGGCTTCAATGGATGTTATTCGATGATATCTGACAAAGTTAGATGCACACTCACTCATATATATAAGAAATGTTGGAATTCGACTTCAAATTAGGAAGATAGACTTTGAAAATTTTCAATTAACACAAAGTGACAGTTGACCTCAATGGGCTTCAATCGATGTTATTCGATGATATCTGACAAAGTTAGATGCAAACTCACTCAAATATATGAGAAATGTTGAAATTCGACTTCAAATTAGGAAGATAGACTTTGAAAATTTTCAATTATTTCAAAGTGACAGTTGACCTCAATGGGCTTCAATGGATGTTATTCGATGATATCTGACAAAGTTAGATGCAAAATCACTCAAATATATGAGAAAAGTTGGAGTTCGACTTCAAATTAGGAAGATAGACTTTGAAAATTTTCAATTATTACAAAGTGACAGTTGACCTCAATGGGCTTCAATCGATGTTATTCGATGATATCTGACAAAGTTAGATGCAAACTCAATCAAATATATAAGAAATGTTGGAATTCGACTTCAAGTTAGGAAGATAGACTTTGAAAGTTTTCAATTATAACAAAGTGACAGTTGACCTCAATGGGCTTCAATCGATGTTATTCGATGATTTCTGACAAAGTAGGATGTAAACTCACTAAAATATATGAGAAATGTTGAAATTCGACCTCAAATGAGGAAGATAGACTTTGAAAATTTTCAATTATTACAAAGTGACCGTTGACCTCAATGGGCTTCAATCGATGTTATTCGATGATATCTGACAAAGTTAGATGCAAACTCACTCAAATATATGAGAATTGATGAGATTCGACTTGAAATTAGGAAGATAGACTTTGAAAATTTTCAATTAACACAAAGTGACAGTTGGCCTCAATGTGCTTCAATCGATGTTATTCGATGATATCTGACAAAGTTAGATGCAAACTCACTCAAATATATGAGAAATGTTAAAATTCGACTTCAAATTAGGAAGGTAGACTTGAAAATTTTCAATCAACACAAAGTGACATTTGACCTCAATGGGCTTCAATCGATGTTATTCGATGATATCTGACAAAGTTAGATGCAAACTCACTCAAATATATGAGAATTGATGAGATTCGACTTGAAATTAGGAAGATAGACTTTGAAAATTTTCAATTAACACAAAGTGACAGTTGACCTCAATGGGCTTCAATCGATGTTATTCGATGATATCTGACAAAGTTAGATGCAAACTCACTCAAATATTAGAGGAATGTTGAAATTCGACTTCAAGTTAGGAAGATAGACTTTGAAAATTTTCAATTATTACAAAGTGACAGTTGACCTCAATGGGCTTCAATGGATGTTATTCGATGATATCTGACAAAGTTAGATGCAAAATCACTCAAATATATGAGAAAAGTTGGAGTTCGACTTCAAATTAGGAAGATAGACTTTGAAAATTTTCAATTATTACAAAGTGACAGTTGACCTCAATGGGCTTCAATCGATGTTATTCGATGATATCTGACAAAGTTAGATGCAAACTCAATCAAATATATAAGAAATGTTGGAATTCGACTTCAAGTTAGGAAGATAGACTTTGAAAGTTTTCAATTATAACAAAGTGACAGTTGACCTCAATGGGCTTCAATCGATGTTATTCGATGATTTCTGACAAAGTAAGATGTAAACTCACTAAAATATATGAGAAATGTTGAAATTCGACCTCAAATGAGGAAGATAGACTTTGAAAATTTTCAATTATTACAAAGTGACCGTTGACCTCAATGGGCTTCAATCGATGTTATTCGATGATATCTGACAAAGTTAGATGCAAACTCACTCAAATATATGAGAATTGATGAGATTCGACTTGAAATTAGGAAGATAGACTTTGAAAATTTTCAATTAACACAAAGTGACAGTTGGCCTCAATGTGCTTCAATCGATGTTATTCGATGATATCTGACAAAGTTAGATGCAAACTCACTCAAATATATGAGAAATGTTAAAATTCGACTTCAAATTAGGAAGGTAGACTTGAAAATTTTCAATCAACACAAAGTGACATTTGACCTCAATGGGCTTCAATCGATGTTATTCGATGATATCTGACAAAGTTAGATGCAAACTCACTCAAATATATGAGAATTGATGAGATTCGACTTGAAATTAGGAAGATAGACTTTGAAAATTTTCAATTAACACAAAGTGACAGTTGACCTCAATGGGCTTCAATCGATGTTATTCGATGATATCTGACAAAGTTAGATGCAAACTCACTCAAATATATGAGAAATGTTGAAATTCGACTTCAAATTAGGAAGATAGACTTTGAAAATTTTCAATTATTACAAAGTGACAGTTGAAATCAATGGGCTTCAATGGATGTTATTCGATGATATCTGACAAAGTTAGATGCAAACTCACTCAAATATATAAGAAATGTTGGAATTCGACTTGAAATTAGGAAGATAGACTTTGAAAATTTTCAATTAACACAAAGTGACAGTTGACCTCAATGGGCTTCAATCGATGTTATTCGATGATATCTGACAAAGTTAGATGCAAACTCACTCAAATATTAGAGAAATGTTGAAATTCGACTTCAAGTTAGGAAGATAGACTTTGAAAATTCTCAATTATTACAAAGTGACAGTTGACCTCAATGGGCTTCAATGGACGTTATTCGATGATATCTGACAAAGTTAGATGCAAACTCAATCAAATATATGAGAAATGTTGAAATTCGACTTCAAATTGGGAAGATAGACTTTGAAAATTTTCAATTATTACAAAGTGACAGTTGACCTCAATGGGCTTCAATGGATGTTATTCGATGATATCTGACAAAGTTAGATGCAAACTCACTCAAATATATAAGAAATGTTGGAATTCGACTTGAAATTAGGAAGATAGACTTTGAAAATTTTCAATTAACACAAAGTGACAGTTGACCTCAATGGGCTTCAATCGATGTTATTCGATGATATCTGACAAAGTTAGATGCAAACTCACTCAAATATATGAGAAATGTTGAAATTCGACTTCAAATTAGGAAGATAGACTTTGAAAATTTTCAATTATTACAAAGTGACAGTTGACCTCAATGGGCTTCAATGGATGTTATTCGATGATATCTGACAAAGTTAGATGCACACTCACTCATATATATAAGAAATGTTGGAATTCGACTTCAAATTAGGAAGATAGACTTTGAAAATTTTTAATTATTACAAAGTGACAGTTGACCTCAATGGGCTTCAATCGATGTTATTCGACGATATCTGACAAAGTTAGATGCAAACTCACTCAAATATTAGAGAAATATTGAAATTCGACTTCAAGTTAGGAAGATAGACTTTGAAAATTTTCAATTATTACAAAGTGACAGTTGACCTCAATGGGCTTCAATGGATGTTATTCGATGATATCTGACAGAGCTAGATGCAAACTCACTCAAATATATGAGAAATGTTGAAATTCGACTTCAAATTAGGAAGATAGACTTTGAAAATTTATTACAAAGTGACAGTTGAAATCAATGGGCTTCAATGGATGTTATTCGATGATATCTGACAAAGTTAGATGCAAACTCACTCAAATATATAAGAAATGTTGGAATTCGACTTGAAATTAGGAAGATAGACTTTGAAAATTTTCAATTAACACAAAGTGACAGTTGACCTCAATGGGCTTCAATCGATGTTATTCGATGATATCTGACAAAGTTAGATGCAAACTCACTCAAATATTAGAGAAATGTTGAAATTCGACTTCAAGTTAGGAAGATAGACTTTGAAAATTTTCAATTATTACAAAGTGACAGTTGACCTCAATGGGCTTCAATGGATGTTATTCGATGATATCTGACAAAGTTAGATGCAAACTCAATCAAATATATGAGAAATGTTGAAATTCGACTTCAAATTGGGAAGATAGACTTTGAAAATTTTCAATTATTACAAAGTGACAGTTGACCTCAATGGGCTTCAATGGATGTTATTCGATGATATCTGACAAAGTTAGATGCAAACTCACTCAAATATATGAGAAATGTTGGAATTCGACTTGAAATTAGGAAGATAGACTTTGAAAATTTTCAATTAACACAAAGTGACAGTTGACCTCAATGGGCTTCAATCGATGTTATTCGATGATATCTGACAAAGTTAGATGCAAACTCACTCAAATATATGAGAAATGTTGAAATTCGACTTCAAATTAGGAAGATAGACTTTAAAAATTTTCAATTATTACAAAGTGACAGTTGACCTCAATGGGCTTCAATGGATGTTATTCGATGATATCTGACAAAGTTAGATGCAAACTCACTCATATATATAAGAAATGTTGGAATTCGACTTCAAATTAGGAAGATGGACTTTGAAAATTTTCAATTAACACAAAGTGACAGTTGACCTCAATGGGCTTCAATCGATGTTATTCGATGATATCTGACAAAGTTAGATGCAAACTCACTCAAATATTAGAGAAATGTTGAAATTCGACTTCAAGTTAGGAAGATAGACTTTGAAAATTTTCAATTATTACAAAGTGACAGTTGACCTCAATGGGCTTCAATGGATGTTGTTCGATGATATCTGACAAAGTGAGATGCAAACTCAATCAAATATATGAGAAATGTTGAAATTCGACTTCAAATTGGGAAGATAGACTTTGAAAATTTTCAATTATTACAAAGTGACAGTTGACCTCAATGGGCTTCAATGGATGTTATTCGATGATATCTGACAAAGTTAGATGCAAACTCACTCAAATATATAAGAAATGTTGGAATTCGACTTGAAATTAGGGAGATAGACTTTGAAAATTTTCAATTAACACAAAGTGACAGTTGACCTCAATGGGCTTCAATGGATGTTATTCGATGATATCTGACAAAGTTAGATGCAAACTCACTCAAATATATGAGAAATGTTGAAATTCGACTTCAAATTAGGAAGATAGACTTTGAAAATTTTCAATTATTACAAAGTGACAGTTGACCTCAATGGGCTTCAATGGATGTTATTCGATGATATCTGACAAAGTTAGATGCAAACTCACTCATATATATAAGAAATGTTGGAATTCGACTTCAAATTAGGAAGATAGACTCTGAAAATTTTTAATTATTACAAAGTGACAGTTGACCTCAATGGGCTTCAATGGATGTTATTCGATGATATCTGACAGAGCAAGATGCAAACTCACTCAAATATATGAGAATTGATGAGATTCGACTTGAAATTAGGAAGATAGACTTTGAAAATTTTCAATTAACACAAAGTGACAGTTGACCTCAATGGGCTTCAATCGATGTTATTCGATGATATCTGACAAAGTTAGATGCAAACTCACTCAAATATTAGAGAAATGTTGAAATTCGACTTCAAGTTAGGAAGATAGACTTTGAAAATTTTCAATTATTACAAAGTGACAGTTGACCTCAATGGGCTTCAATGGATGTTATTCGATGATATCTGACAGAGCTAGATGCAAACTCACTCAAATATATGAGAATTGATGAGATTCGACTTGAAATTAGGAAGATAGACTTTGAAAATTTTCAAATAACACAAAGTGACAGTTGACATCAATGGGCTTCAATGGATGTTATTCGATGATATCTGACAAAGTTAGATGCAAACTCACTCATATATATAAGAAATGTTGGAATTCGACTTCAAATTAGGAAGATGGACTTTGAAAATTTTCAATTAACACAAAGTGACAGTTGACCTCAATGGGCTTCAATCGATGTTATTCGATGATATCTGACAAAGTTAGATGCAAACTCACTCAAATATTAGAGAAATGTTGAAATTCGACTTCAAGTTAGGAAGATAGACTTTGAAAATTTTCAATTATTACAAAGTGACAGTTGACCTCAATGGGCTTCAATGGATGTTGTTCGATGATATCTGACAAAGTGAGATGCAAACTCAATCAAATATATGAGAAATGTTGAAATTCGACTTCAAATTGGGAAGATAGACTTTGAAAATTTTCAATTATTACAAAGTGACAGTTGACCTCAATGGGCTTCAATGGATGTTATTCGATGATATCTGACAAAGTTAGATGCAAACTCACTCAAATATATAAGAAATGTTGGAATTCGACTTGAAATTAGGGAGATAGACTTTGAAAATTTTCAATTAACACAAAGTGACAGTTGACCTCAATGGGCTTCAATGGATGTTATTCGATGATATCTGACAAAGTTAGATGCAAACTCACTCAAATATATGAGAAATGTTGAAATTCGACTTCAAATTAGGAAGATAGACTTTGAAAATTTTCAATTATTACAAAGTGACAGTTGACCTCAATGGGCTTCAATGGATGTTATTCGATGATATCTGACAAAGTTAGATGCAAACTCACTCATATATATAAGAAATGTTGGAATTCGACTTCAAATTAGGAAGATAGACTCTGAAAATTTTTAATTATTACAAAGTGACAGTTGACCTCAATGGGCTTCAATGGATGTTATTCGATGATATCTGACAGAGCAAGATGCAAACTCACTCAAATATATGAGAATTGATGAGATTCGACTTGAAATTAGGAAGATAGACTTTGAAAATTTTCAATTAACACAAAGTGACAGTTGACCTCAATGGGCTTCAATCGATGTTATTCGATGATATCTGACAAAGTTAGATGCAAACTCACTCAAATATTAGAGAAATGTTGAAATTCGACTTCAAGTTAGGAAGATAGACTTTGAAAATTTTCAATTATTACAAAGTGACAGTTGACCTCAATGGGCTTCAATGGATGTTATTCGATGATATCTGACAGAGCTAGATGCAAACTCACTCAAATATATGAGAATTGATGAGATTCGACTTGAAATTAGGAAGATAGACTTTGAAAATTTTCAAATAACACAAAGTGACAGTTGACATCAATGGGCTTCAATCGATGTTATTCGATGATATCTTACAAAGTTAGATGCAAACTCACTCAAATATATGAGAATTGATGAGATTCGACTTGAAATTAGGAAGATAGACTTTGAAAATTTTCAATTAACACAAAGTGACAGTTGAACTCAATGGGCTTCAATCGATGTTATTCGATGATATCTGACAAAGTTAGATGCAAACTCACTCAAATATATGAGAAATGTTGAAATTCGACTTCAAATTAGGAAGATAGACTTTGAAAATTTTCAATTATTACAAAGTGACAGTTGAAATCAATGGGCTTCAATGGATGTTATTCGATGATATCTGACAAAGTTAGATGCAAACTCACTCAAATATATGAGAATTGATGAGATTCGACTTGAAATGAAGAAGATAGACTTTGAAAATTTTCAATCAACACAAAGTGACAATCGACGTCAATGGGCTTCAATGGATGTAAATCGACGATATCTGACCAAGTTAGTTGCAAACTCACTCAAATATGAGAGAATTGATGAGATTCGACTTGAAATGAGGAAGATAGATTCTAAAAATTTGTTATCAACACAAAATGACAATCGACCTCAATGGGCTTCAATGGATGTAAATCGACGATATCTGACCAAGTTAGTTGCAAACTCACTCAAATATATAAGGATTGATCAGATTCGACTTGAAATGAGGAAGATAGATTCTAAAAATTTTCAATTAACACAAAGTGACAATCGACCTCATTGGGCTTCAATAGATGTAAATCGACGATAACTGTCCAAGTTAGTTGCAAACTCACTCAAATATATAAGAATTGATCAGATTCGACTTGAAATGAGGAAGATAGATTCTAAAAATTTTCAATCAACACAAAAAGACAATCGACCTCAAAGGGCTTCAATGGATGTAAATCGACGATATCTGACCAAGTTAGTTGCAAACTCACTCAAATATAAGAGAATTGATGAGATTCGACTTGAAATGAGGAAGATAGACTTTGAAAATTTTCAATTAACACAAAGTGACAATCGACCTCAATGGGCTTCAATAGATGTAAATCGACAATAACTGACCAAGTTAGTTGCAAACTCACTCGAATATATGAGAATTGATGAGATTCGACTTGAAATGAGGAAGATAGATTCTAAAAATTTTCAATCAACACAAAGTGACAATCGACCTCAATGGGCTTCAATGGATGTAAATCGACGATATCTGACCAAGTCAGCTGCAAACTCACTCAAATATATAAGGATTGATCAGATTCGACTTGAAATGAGGAAGATAGATTCTAAAAATTTTCAATTAACACAAAGTGACAATCGACCTCAATGGGCTTCAATGGATGTAAATCGACGCTATCTGACCAAGTTAGTTGCAAACTCACTCAAATATAAGAGAATTGATGAGATTCGACTTGAAATGAGGAAGATAGACTTTGAAAATTTTCAATCAACACAAAGTGACATCGACGTCAATGGGCTTCAATGGGTGTAAATCGACGATATCTGACAAAGTTAGTTGCAAACTCACTCAAATATATGGGAATTGATGAGATTCGACTTAAAATTAGGAAGATAGACTTTAAAAATTTTCAATCAACACAAAGTGACAATCGACCTCAATGGGCTTCAATGAATGTAAATCGACGATATCTGACAAAGTTAGTTGCAAACTCACTCAAATATATAAGAATTGATGAGATTCGACTTGGAATGAGGAAGATAGACTTTAAAAATTTTCAATCAACACAAAGTGACAATCGACCTCAATGGGCTTCAATGGATGTAAATCGACGATATCTGACCAAGTTAGTTGCAAACTCACTCAAATATAAGAGAATTGATGAGATTCGACTTGAAATGAGGAAGATAGACTTTGAAAATTTTCTATCAACACAAAGTGACAATCGACGTCAATGGGCTTCAATGGATGTAAATCGACGATATCTGACCAAGTTAGTTGCAAACTCACTCAAATATGAGAGAATTGATGAGATTCGACTTGAAATGAGGAAGATAGACTTTGAAAATTTTCTATCAACACAAAGTGACAATCGACCTCAATGGGCTTCAATGGATGTGAATCGACGATATCTGACCAAGTTAGTTGCAAACTCACTCAAATATATAAGAATTGATCAGAATCGACTTGAAATGAGGTAGAGAGATTTTAAAAATTTTTTACCAACACAAAATGACAATCGACCTCATTGGGCTTCAATGGATGTAAATCGACGATATCTGACAAAGTTAGTTGCAAACTCACTCAAATATATGAGAATTGATGAGATTCGACTTGAAATGAAGAAGATAGACTTTGAAAATTTTCAATCAACACAAAGTGACAATCGACGTCAATGGGCTTCAATGGATGTAAATCGACGATATCTGACCAAGTTAGTTGCAAACTCACTCAAATATAAGAGAATTGATGAGATTCGACTTGAAATGAGGAAGATAGATTCTAAAAATTTGTTATCAACACAAAATGACAATCGACCTCAATGGGCTTCAATGGATGTAAATCGACGATATCTGACCAAGTTAGTTGCAAACTCACTCAAATATATAAGGATTGATCAGATTCGACTTGAAATGAGGAAGATAGATTCTAAAAATTTTCAATTAACACAAAGTGACAATCGACCTCATTGGGCTTCAATAGATGTAAATCGACGATAACTGTCCAAGTTAGTTGCAAACTCACTCAAATATATAAGAATTGATCAGATTCGACTTGAAATGAGGAAGATAGATTCTAAAAATTTTCAATCAACACAAAGTGACAATCGACCTCAATGGGCTTCAATGGATGTAAATCGACGATATCTGACCAAGTTAGTTGCAAACTCACTCAAATATAAGAGAATTGATGAGATTCGACTTGAAATGAGGAAGATAGACTTTGAAAATTTTCAATTAACACAAAGTGACAATCGACCTCAATGGGCTTCAATAGATGTAAATCGACAATAACTGACCAAGTTAGTTGCAAACTCACTCAAATATATGAGAATTGATGAGATTCGACTTGAAATGAGGAAGATAGATTCTAAAAATTTTCAATCAACACAAAGTGACAATCGACCTCAATGGGCTTCAATGGATGTAAATCGACGATATCTGACCAAGTCAGCTGCAAACTCACTCAAATATATAAGGATTGATCAGATTCGACTTGAAATGAGGAAGATAGATTCTAAAAATTTTCAATTAACACAAAGTGACAATCGACCTCAATGGGCTTCAATGGGTGTAAATCGACGATATCTGACAAAGTTAGTTGCAAACTCACTCAAATATATGGGAATTGATGAGATTCGACTTGAAATTAGGAAGATAGACTTTAAAAATTTTCAATCAACACAAAGTGACAATCGACCTCAATGGGCTTCAATGGATGTAAATCGACGATATCTGACAAAGTTAGTTGCAAACTCACTCAAATATATAAGAATTGATGAGATTCGACTTGGAATGAGGAAGATAGACTTTGAAAATTTTCAATCAACACAAAGTGACAATCGACCTCAATTGGCTTCAATGGATGTAAATCAACGATATCTGACCAAGCTAGTTGCAAACTCACTCAAATATATAAGGATTGATCAGATTCGACTTGAAATGAGGAAGATAGATTCTAAAAATTTTCAATCAACACAAAGTGACAATCGACCTCAATGGGCTTAAATGGATGTAAATCGACGCTATCTGACCAAGTTAGTTGCAAACTCACTCAAATATGAGAGAATTGATGAGATTCGACTTGAAATGAGGAAGATAGACTTTGAAAATTTTCAATCAACACAAAGTGACAATCGACGTCAATGGGCTTCAATGGGTGTAAATCGACGATATCTGACAAAGTTAGTTGCAAACTCACTCAAATATAAGAGAATTGATGAGATTCGACTTGAAATGAGGAAGATAGACTTTGAAAATTTTCTATCAACACAAAGTGACAATCGACCTCAATGGGCTTCAATGGATGTGAATCGACGATATCTGACCAAGTTAGTTGCAAACTCACTCAAATATATAAGAATTGATCAGAATCGACTTGAAATGAGGTAGAGAGATTTTAAAAAATTTTTATCAACACAAAATGACAATCGACCTCATTGGGCTTCAATGGATGTAAATCGACGATATCTGACAAAGTTAGTTGCAAACTCACTCAAATATATGAGAATTGATGAGATTCGACTTGAAATGAAGAAGATAGACTTTGAAAATTTTCAATCAACACAAAGTGACAATCGACGTCAATGGGCTTCAATGGATGTAAATCGACGATATCTGACCAAGTTAGTTGCAAACTCACTCAAATATAAGAGAATTGATGAGATTCGACTTGAAATGAGGAAGATAGACTTTGAAAATTTTCAATTAACACAAAGTGACAATCGACCTCAATGGGCTTCAATAGATGTAAATCGACAATAACTGACCAAGTTAGTTGCAAACTCACTCAAATATATGAGAATTGATGAGATTCGACTTGAAATGAGGAAGATAGACTTTGAAAATTTTCTATCAACACAAAGTGACAATCGACGTCAATGGGCTTCAATGGATGTAAATCGACGATATCTGACAAAGTTAGTTGCAAACTCACTCAAATATATAAGAATTGATGAGATTCGACTTGGAATGAGGAAAATAGACTTTGAAAATTTTCAATCAACACAAAGTGACAATCGACCTCAATTGGCTTCAATGGATGTAAATCAACGATATCTGACCAAGCTAGTTGCAAACTCACTCAAATATATAAGGATTGATCAGATTCGACTTGAAATGAGGAAGATAGATTCTAAAAATTTTCAATCAACACAAAGTGACAATCGACCTCAATGGGCTTAAATGGATGTAAATCGACGCTATCTGACCAAGTTAGTTGCAAACTCACTCAAATATAAGAGAATTGATGAGATTCGACTTGAAATGAGGAAGATAGACTTTGAAAATTTTCAATCAACACAAAGTGACAATCGACGTCAATGGGCTTCAATGGGTGTAAATCGACGATATCTGACAAAGTTAGTTGCAAACTCACTCAAATATAAGAGAATTGATGAGATTCGACTTGAAATGAGGAAGATAGACTTTGAAAATTTTTTATCAACACAAAGTGACAATCGACCTCAATGGGCTTCAATGGATGTGAATCGACGATATCTGACCAAGTTAGTTGCAAACTCACTCAAATATATAAGAATTGATCAGAATCGACTTGAAATGAGGTAGAGAGATTTTAAAAATTTTTTATCAACACAAAATGACAATCGACCTCATTGAGCTTCAATGGATGTAAATCGACGATATCTGACAAAGTTAGTTGCAAACTCACTCAAATATATGAGAATTGATGAGATTCGACTTGAAATGAAGAAGATAGACTTTGAAAATTTTCAATCAACACAAAGTGACAATCGACGTCAATGGGCTTCAATAGATGTAAATCGACGATATCTGACCAAGTTAGTTGCAAACTCACTCAAATATAAGAGAATTGATGAGATTCGACTTGAAATGAGGAAGATAGACTTTGAAAATTTTCTATCAACACAAAGTGACAATCGACGTCAATGGGCTTCAATGGATGTAAATCGACGATATCTGACAAAGTTAGTTGCAAACTCACTCAAATATATAAGAATTGATGAGATTCGACTTGGAATGAGGAAGATAGACTTTGAAAATTTTCAATCAACACAAAGTGACAATCGACCTCAATTGGCTTCAATGGATGTAAATCAACGATATCTGACCAAGCTAGTTGCAAACTCACTCTAATATATAAGGATTGATCAGATTCGACTTGAAATGAGGAAGATAGATTCTAAAAATTTTCAATCAACACAAAGTGACAATCGACCTCAATGGGCTTAAATGGATGTAAATCGACGCTATCTGACCAAGTTAGTTGCAAACTCACTCAAATATAAGAGAATTGATGAGATTCGACTTGAAATGAGGAAGATAGACTTTGAAAATTTTCAATCAACACAAAGTGACAATCGACGTCAATGGGCTTCAATGGGTGT
The DNA here is from genome assembly GCF_026230105.1 of Diorhabda sublineata. NCBI lineage: Eukaryota > Metazoa > Arthropoda > Insecta > Coleoptera > Chrysomelidae > Diorhabda > Diorhabda sublineata. The sequence goes on along the minus strand of NC_079482.1, from coordinate 10,572,093 downwards.
AAATCGACGATATCTGACAAAGTTAGTTGCAAACTCACTCAAATATAAGAGAATTGATGAGATTCGACTTGAAATGAGGAAGATAGACTTTGAAAATTTTCTATCAACACAAAGTGACAATCGACCTCAATGGGCTTCAATGGATGTGAATCGACAATATCTGACCAAGTTAGTTGCAAACTCACTCAAATATATAAGAATTGATCAGAATCGACTTGAAATGAGGTAGAGAGATTTTAAAAATTTTTTATCAACACAAAATGACAATCGACCTCATTGGGCTTCAATGGATGTAAATCGACGATATCTGACAAAGTTAGTTGCAAACTCACTCAAATATATGAGAATTGATGAGATTCGACTTGAAATGAAGAAGATAGACTTTGAAAATTTTCAATCAACACAAAGTGACAATCGACGTCAATGGGCTTCAATGGATGTAAATCGACGATATCTGACAAAGTTAGTTGCAAACTCACTCAAATATATGAGAATTGATGAGATTCGACTTGAAATGAGGAAGATAGACTTTGAAAATTTTCTATCAACACAAAGTGACAATCGACGTCAATGGGCTTCAATGGATGTAAATCGACGATATCTGACAAAGTTAGTTGCAAACTCACTCAAATATATAAGAATTGATGAGATTCGACTTGGAATGAGGAAGATAGACTTTGAAAATTTTCAATCAACACAAAGTGACAATCGACCTCAATTGGCTTCAATGGATGTAAATCAACGATATCTGACCAAGCTAGTTGCAAACTCACTCAAATATATAAGGATTGATCAGATTCGACTTGAAATGAGGAAGATAGATTCTAAAAATTTTCAATCAACACAAAGTGACAATCGACCTCAAAGGGCTTAAATGGATGTAAATCGACGCTATCTGACCAAGTTAGTTGCAAACTCACTCAAATATAAGAGAATTGATGAGATTCGACTTGAAATGAGGAAGATAGACTTTGAAAATTTTCAATCAACACAAAGTGACAATCGACGTCAATGGGCTTCAATGGGTGTAAATCGACGATATCTGACAAAGTTAGTTGCAAACTCACTCAAATATAAGAGAATTGATGAGATTCGACTTGAAATGAGGAAGATAGACTTTGAAAATTTTCTATCAACACAAAGTGACAATCGACCTCAATGGGCTTCAATGGATGTGAATCGACGATATCTGACCAAGTTAGTTGCAAACTCACTGAAATATATAAGAATTGATCAGAATCGACTTGAAATGAGGAAGATAGATTCTAAAAATTTGTTATCAACACAAAATGACAATCGACCTCAATGGGCTTCAATGGATGTAAATCGACAATATCTGACCAAGTTAGTTGCAAACTCACTCAAATATATAAGGATTGATGAGATTCGACTTGAAATGAGGAAGATAGATTCTAAAAATTTTCAATCAACACAAAGTGACAATCGACCTCAATGGGCTTCAATGGATGTAAATCGACGATATCTGACCAAGTCAGCTGCAAACTCACTCAAATATATAAGGATTGATCAGATTCGACTTGAAATGAGGAAGATAGATTCTAAAAATTTTCAATCAACACAAAGTGACAATCGACCTCAATGGGCTTCAATGGATGTAAATCGACGCTATCTGACCAAGTTATTTGCAAACTCACTCAAATATAAGAGAATTGATGAGATTCGACTTGAAATGAGGAAGATAGACTTTGAAAATTTTCAATCAACACAAAGTGACAATCGACGTCAATGGGCTTCAATGGGTGTAAATCGACGATATCTGACAAAGTTAGTTGCAAACTCACTCAAATATATGGGAATTGATGAGATTCGACTTGAAATTAGGAAGATAGACTTTAAAAATTTTCAATCAACACAAAGTGACAATCGACCTCAATGGGCTTCAATGGATGTAAATCGACGATATCTGACCAAGTTAGTTGCAAACTCACTCAAATATAAGAGAATTGATGAGATTCGACTTGAAATGAGGAAGATAGACTTTGAAAATTTTCAATTAACACAAAGTGACAATCGACCTCAATGGGCTTCAATAGATGTAAATCGACAATAACTGACCAAGTTAGTTGCAAACTCACTCAAATATATGAGAATTGATGAGATTCGACTTGAAATGAGGAAGATAGATTCTAAAAATTTTCAATCAACACAAAGTGACAATCGACCTCAATGGGCTTCAATGGATGTAAATCGACGATATCTGACCAAGTCAGCTGCAAACTCACTCAAATATATAAGGATTGATCAGATTCGACTTGAAATGAGGAAGATAGATTCTAAAAATTTTCAATCAACACAAAGTGACAATCGACCTCAATGGGCTTCAATGGATGTAAATCGACGCTATCTGACCAAGTTAGTTGCAAACTCACTCAAATATAAGAGAATTGATGAGATTCGACTTGAAATGAGGAAGATAGACTTTGAAAATTTTCAATCAACACAAAGTGACAATCGACGTCAATGGGCTTCAATGGGTGTAAATCGACGATATCTGACAAAGTTAGTTGCAAACTCACTCAAATATATGGGAATTGATGAGATTCGACTTGAAATTAGGAAGATAGACTTTCAAAATTTTCAATCAACACAAAGTGACAATCGACCTCAATGGGCTTCAATGGATGTAAATCGACGATATCTGACAAAGTTAGTTGCAAACTCACTCAAACATATAAGAATTGATGAGATTCGACTTGGAATGAGGAAGATAGACTTTGAAAATTTTCAATCAACAGAAAGTGACAATCGACCTCAATTGGCTTCAATGGATGTAAATCGACGATATCTGACCAAGCTAGTTGCAAATTCACTCAAATATACAAGAATTGAGGAGATTCGACTTGAAATGAGGAAGATAGACTTTAAAAATTTTCAATCAAAACAGAGTGACAATCGACCTCAATGGGCTTCAATGAATGTAATTCGACGATATCTGAAAAAGTTAGTTGCGTACTCACTCAAATATATGGGAATTAATGAGATTCGACTTGAAATGAGGAAGATAGACTTTAAAAATTTTCAATCAACACAAAGTGACAATCGACCTCAATGGGCTTCAATGGATGTAACTCGACGAGATCGGACCAAGTTAGTTGCAAACTCACTCAAATATATGGAAATTGATGAGATTCGACTTGAAATGAGGAAGATAGACTTTGAAAATTTTCAATCAACACAAAGTGACAATCGACCTCAATTGGCTTCAATGGATGTAAATCGACGATATCTGACCAAGCTAGTTGCAAATTCACTCAAATATACAAGAATTGAGGAGATTCGACTTGAAATGAGGAAGATAGACTTTAAGAATTTTCAATCAACACAAAGTGATAATCGACCTCAATGGGCTTCAATGGATGTAAATCGACGAGATCTGACCAAGTTAGTTGCAAACTCACTCAAATATACAAGAATTGAGGAGATTCGACTTGAAATGAGGAAGATAGACTTTAAAAATTTTCAATCAAAACAGAGTGACAATCGACCTCAATGGGCTTCAATGAATGTAATTCGACGATATCTGAAAAAGTTAGTTGCGTACTCACTCAAATATATGGGAATTAATGAGATTCGACTTGAAATTAGGAAGATAGACTTTAAGAATTTTCAATCAACACAAAGTGACAATCGACCTCAATGGGCTTCAATGGATGTAAATCGACGAGATCTGACCAAGTTAGTTGCAAACTCACTCAAATATATAAGAATTGATGAGATTCGACTTGGAATGAGGAAGATAGACTTTGAAAATTTTCAATCAACACAAAGTGACAATCGACCTCAATTGGCTTCAATGGATGTAAATCGACGATATCTGACCAAGTTAGTTGCAAACTCACTCAAATATAAGAGAATTGATGAGATTCGACTTGAAATGAGGAAGATAGACTTTGAAAATTTTCAATTAACACAAAGTGACAATCGACCTCAATGGGCTTCAATAGATGTAAATCGACAATAACTGACCAAGTTAGTTGCAAACTCACTCAAATATATGAGAATTGATGAGATTCGACTTGAAATGAGGAAGATAGATTCTAAAAATTTTCAATCAACACAAAGTGACAATCGACCTCAATGGGCTTCAATGGATGTAAATCGACGATATCTGACCAAGTCAGCTGCAAACTCACTCAAATATATAAGGATTGATCAGATTCGACTTGAAATGAGGAAGATAGATTCTAAAAATTTTCAATCAACACAAAGTGACAATCGACCTCAATGGGCTTCAATGGATGTAAATCGACGCTATCTGACCAAGTTAGTTGCAAACTCACTCAAATATAAGAGAATTGATGAGATTCGACTTGAAATGAGGAAGATAGACTTTGAAAATTTTCAATCAACACAAAGTGACAATCGACGTCAATGGGCTTCAATGGGTGTAAATCGACGATATCTGACAAAGTTAGTTGCAAACTCACTCAAATATATGGGAATTGATGAGATTCGACTTGAAATTAGGAAGATAGACTTTCAAAATTTTCAATCAACACAAAGTGACAATCGACCTCAATGGGCTTCAATGGATGTAAATCGACGATATCTGACAAAGTTAGTTGCAAACTCACTCAAACATATAAGAATTGATGAGATTCGACTTGGAATGAGGAAGATAGACTTTGAAAATTTTCAATCAACAGAAAGTGACAATCGACCTCAATTGGCTTCAATGGATGTAAATCGACGATATCTGACCAAGCTAGTTGCAAATTCACTCAAATATACAAGAATTGAGGAGATTCGACTTGAAATGAGGAAGATAGACTTTAAAAATTTTCAATCAAAACAGAGTGACAATCGACCTCAATGGGCTTCAATGAATGTAATTCGACGATATCTGAAAAAGTTAGTTGCGTACTCACTCAAATATATGGGAATTAATGAGATTCGACTTGAAATGAGGAAGATAGACTTTAAAAATTTTCAATCAACACAAAGTGACAATCGACCTCAATGGGCTTCAATGGATGTAACTCGACGAGATCGGACCAAGTTAGTTGCAAACTCACTCAAATATATGGAAATTGATGAGATTCGACTTGAAATGAGGAAGATAGACTTTGAAAATTTTCAATCAACACAAAGTGACAATCGACCTCAATTGGCTTCAATGGATGTAAATCGACGATATCTGACCAAGCTAGTTGCAAATTCACTCAAATATACAAGAATTGAGGAGATTCGACTTGAAATGAGGAAGATAGACTTTAAGAATTTTCAATCAACACAAAGTGATAATCGACCTCAATGGGCTTCAATGGATGTAAATCGACGAGATCTGACCAAGTTAGTTGCAAACTCACTCAAATATACAAGAATTGAGGAGATTCGACTTGAAATGAGGAAGATAGACTTTAAAAATTTTCAATCAAAACAGAGTGACAATCGACCTCAATGGGCTTCAATGAATGTAATTCGACGATATCTGAAAAAGTTAGTTGCGTACTCACTCAAATATATGGGAATTAATGAGATTCGACTTGAAATTAGGAAGATAGACTTTAAGAATTTTCAATCAACACAAAGTGACAATCGACCTCAATGGGCTTCAATGGATGTAAATCGACGAGATCTGACCAAGTTAGTTGCAAACTCACTCAAATATATAAGAATTGATGAGATTCGACTTGGAATGAGGAAGATAGACTTTGAAAATTTTCAATCAACACAAAGTGACAATCGACCTCAATTGGCTTCAATGGATGTAAATCGACGATATCTGACCAAGCTAGTTGCAAATTCACTCAAATATACAAGAATTGAGGAGATTCGACTTGAAATGAGGAAGATAGACTTTAAAAATTTTCAATCAAAACAGAAAGACAATCGACCTCAATGGGCTTCAATGAATGTAATTCGACGATATCTGAAAAAGTTAGTTGCGTACTCACTCAAATATATGGGAATTAATGAGATTCGACTTGAAATGAGGAAGATAGACTTTAAAAATTTTCAATCAAAACAGAGTGACAATCGACCTCAATGGGCTTCAATGAATGTAATTCGACGATATCTGAAAAAGTTAGTTGCGTACTCACTCAAATATATGGGAATTAATGAGATTCGACTTGAAATTAGGAAGATAGACTTTAAAAATTTTCAATCAACACAAAGTGACAATCGACCTCAATGGGCTTCAATGGATGTAACTCGACGAGATCTGACCAAGTTAGTTGCAAACTCACTCAAATATATGGAAATTGATGAGATTCGACTTGAAATGAGGAAGATAGACTTTGAAAATTTTCAATCAACACAAAGTGACAATCGACCTCAATTGGCTTCAATGGATGTAAATCGACGATATCTGACCAAGCTAGTTGCAAATTCACTCAAATATACAAGAATTGAGGAGATTCGACTTGAAATGAGGAAGATAGACTTTAAGAATTTTCAATCAACACAAAGTGATAATCGACCTCAATGGGCTTCAATGGATGTAAATCGACGAGATCTGACCAAGTTAGTTGCAAACTCACTCAAATATATGGAAATTGATGAGATTCGACTTGAAATGAGGAAGATAGATTCTAAAAATTTTCAATCAACACAAAGTGACAATCGACCTCAATGGGCTTCAATGGATGTAAATCGACGCTATCTGACCAAGTTAGTTGCAAACTCACTCAAATATAAGAGAATTGATGAGATTCGACTTGAAATGAGGAAGATAGACTTTGAAAATTTTCAATCAACACAAAGTAACAATCGACCTCAATGGGCTTCAATGGATGTAAATCGACGATATCTGACCAAGTTAGTTGCAAACTCACTCAAATATATAAGAATTGATCAGATTCGACTTGAAATGAGGAAGATAGATTTTAAAAATTTTTTATCGACACAAAATGACAATCGATCTCAATGGGCTTCAATGGATGTAAATCGACGATATCTGACCAAGTTAGTTGCAAACTCACTCAAATATAAGAGAATTGATGAGATTCGACTTGGAATGAGGAAGATAGACTTTGAAAATTTTCTATCAACACCAAGTGACAATCGACCTCAATGGGCTTCAATGGATGTGATTCGACGATATCTGACCAAGTTAGTTGCAAACTCACTCAAATATATAAGAATTGATCAGAATCGACTTGAAATGAGGTAGAGAGATTTTAAAAATTTTTTATCAACACAAAATGACAATCGACCTCATTGGGCTTCAATGGATGTAAATCGACGATATCTGACAAAGTTAGTTGCAAACTCACTCAAATATATGAGAATTGATGAGATTCGACTTGAAATGAAGAAGATAGACTTTGAAAATTTTCTATCAACACAAAGTGACAATCGACCTCAATGGGCTTCAATGGATGTGAATCGACGATATCTGACCAAGTTAGTTGCAAACTCACTCAAATATATAAGAATTGATCAGAATCGACTTGAAATGAGGAAGATAGATTCTAAAAATTTGTTATCAACACAAAATGACAATCGACCTCAATGGGCTTCAATGGATGTAAATCGACGATAACTGTCCAAGTTAGTTGCAAACTCACTCAAATATATAAGAATTGATCAGATTCGACTTGAAATGAGGAAGATAGATTCTAAAAATTTTTAATCAACACAAAGTGACAATCGACCTCAATGGGCTTCAATGGATGTAAATCGACGATATCTGACCAAGTTAGTTGCAAACTCACTCAAATATAAGAGAATTGATGAGATTCGACTTGAAATGAGGAAGATAGACTTTGAAAATTTTCAATTAACACAAAGTGACAATCGACCTCAATGGGCTTCAATAGATGTAAATCGACAATAACTGACCAAGTTAGTTGCAAACTCACTCAAATATATGAGAATTGATGAGATTCGACTTGAAATGAAGAAGATAGACTTTGAAAATTTTCTATCAACACAAAGTGACAATCGACCTCAATGGGCTTCAATGGATGTGAATCGACGATATCTGACCAAGTTAGTTGCAAACTCACTCAAATATATAAGAATTGATCAGAATCGACTTGAAATGAGGAAGATAGATTCTAAAAATTTGTTATCAACACAAAATGACAATCGACCTCAATGGGCTTCAATGGATGTAAATCGACGATAACTGTCCAAGTTAGTTGCAAACTCACTCAAATATATAAGAATTGATCAGATTCGACTTGAAATGAGGAAGATAGATTCTAAAAATTTTTAATCAACACAAAGTGACAATCGACCTCAATGGGCTTCAATGGATGTAAATCGACGATATCTGACCAAGTTAGTTGCAAACTCACTCAAATATAAGAGAATTGATGAGATTCGACTTGAAATGAGGAAGATAGACTTTGAAAATTTTCAATTAACACAAAGTGACAATCGACCTCAATGGGCTTCAATAGATGTAAATCGACAATAACTGACCAAGTTAGTTGCAAACTCACTCAAATATATGAGAATTGATGAGATTCGACTTGAAATGAGGAAGATAGATTCTAAAAATTTTCAATCAACACAAAGTAACAATCGACCTCAATGGGCTTCAATTGATGTAAATCGACGATATCTGACCAAGTCAGCTGCAAACTCACTCAAATATATGAGAATTGATGAGATTCGACTTGAAATGAGGAAGATAGATTCTGAAAATTTTCAATCAACACAAAGTGACAATCGACCTCAATGGACTTCAATGGGTGTAAATCGACGATATCTGATAAAGTTAGTTGCAAACTCACTCAAATATATGGGAATTGATGAGATTCGACTTGAAATTAGGAAGATAGACTTTAAAAATTTTCAATCAACACAAAGTGACAATCGACCTCAATGGGCTTCAATGGATGTAAATCGACGATATCTGACAAAGTTAGTTGCAAACTCACTCAAATATATAAGAATTGATGAGATTCGACTTGGAATGAGGAAGATAGACTTTGAAAATTTTCAATCAACACAAAGTGACAATCGACCTCAATTGGCTTCAATGGATGTAAATCGACGATATCTGACCAAGTTAGTTGCAAACTCACTCAAATATATAAGAATTGATCAGATTCGACTTGAAATGAGGAAGATAGATTTTAAAAATTTTTTATCGACACAAAATGACAATCGATCTCAATGGGCTTCAATGGATGTAAATCGACGATATCTGACCAAGTTAGTTGCAAACTCACTCAAATATAAGAGAATTGATGAGATTCGACTTGGAATGAGGAAGATAGACTTTGAAAATTTTCTATCAACACCAAGTGACAATCGACCTCAATGGGCTTCAATGGATGTGATTCGACGATATCTGACCAAGTTAGTTGCAAACTCACTCAAATATATAAGAATTGATCAGAATCGACTTGAAATGAGGTAGAGAGATTTTAAAAATTTTTTATCAACACAAAATGACAATCGACCTCATTGGGCTTCAATGGATGTAAATCGACGATATCTGACAAAGTTAGTTGCAAACTCACTCAAATATATGAGAATTGATGAGATTCGACTTGAAATGAAGAAGATAGACTTTGAAAATTTTCTATCAACACAAAGTGACAATCGACCTCAATGGGCTTCAATGGATGTGAATCGACGATATCTGACCAAGTTAGTTGCAAACTCACTCAAATATATAAGAATTGATCAGAATCGACTTGAAATGAGGAAGATAGATTCTAAAAATTTGTTATCAACACAAAATGACAATCGACCTCAATGGGCTTCAATGGATGTAAATCGACGATAACTGTCCAAGTTAGTTGCAAACTCACTCAAATATATAAGAATTGATCAGATTCGACTTGAAATGAGGAAGATAGATTCTAAAAATTTTTAATCAACACAAAGTGACAATCGACCTCAATGGGCTTCAATGGATGTAAATCGACGATATCTGACCAAGTTAGTTGCAAACTCACTCAAATATAAGAGAATTGATGAGATTCGACTTGAAATGAGGAAGATAGACTTTGAAAATTTTCAATTAACACAAAGTGACAATCGACCTCAATGGGCTTCAATAGATGTAAATCGACAATAACTGACCAAGTTAGTTGCAAACTCACTCAAATATATGAGAATTGATGAGATTCGACTTGAAATGAGGAAGATAGATTCTAAAAATTTTCAATCAACACAAAGTAACAATCGACCTCAATGGGCTTCAATTGATGTAAATCGACGATATCTGACCAAGTCAGCTGCAAACTCACTCAAATATATGAGAATTGATGAGATTCGACTTGAAATGAGGAAGATAGATTCTGAAAATTTTCAATCAACACAAAGTGACAATCGACCTCAATGGACTTCAATGGGTGTAAATCGACGATATCTGATAAAGTTAGTTGCAAACTCACTCAAATATATGGGAATTGATGAGATTCGACTTGAAATTAGGAAGATAGACTTTAAAAATTTTCAATCAACACAAAGTGACAATCGACCTCAATGGGCTTCAATGGATGTAAATCGACGATATCTGACAAAGTTAGTTGCAAACTCACTCAAATATATAAGAATTGATGAGATTCGACTTGGAATGAGGAAGATAGACTTTGAAAATTTTCAATCAACACAAAGTGACAATCGACCTCAATTGGCTTCAATGGATGTAAATCGACGATATCTGACCAAGCTAGTTGCAAATTCACTCAAATATACAAGAATTGAGGAGATTCGACTTGAAATGAGGAAGATAGACTTTAAAAATTTTCAATCAAAACAGAGTGACAATCGACCTCAATGGGCTTCAATGAATGTAATTCGACGATATCTGAAAAAGTTAGTTGCGTACTCACTCAAATATATGGGAATTAATGAGATTCGACTTGAAATGAGGAAGATAGACTTTAAAAATTTTCAATCAACACAAAGTGACAATCGACCTCAATGGGCTTCAATGGATGTAACTCAACGAGATCTGACCAAGTTAGTTGCAAACTCACTCAAATATATGGAAATTGATGAGATTCGACTTGAAATGAGGAAGATAGACTTTGAAAATTTTCAATCAACACAAAGTGACAATCGACCTCAATTGGCTTCAATGGATGTAAATCGACGATATCTGACCAAGCTAGTTGCAAATTCACTCAAATATACAAGAATTGAGGAGATTCGACTTGAAATGAGGAAGATAGACTTTAAGAATTTTCAATCAACACAAAGTGATAATCGACCTCAATGGGCTTCAATGGATGTAAATCGACGAGATCTGACCAAGTTAGTTGCAAACTCACTCAAATATATGGAAATTGATAAGATTCGACTTGAAATGAGGAAGATAGACTTTGAAAATTTTGAATCAACACAAAGTGACAATCGACCTCAATGGGCTTCAATGAATGTGAATCGACGATATATGACAAAGTTAGTTGCAAACTCACTCAAATATATGGAAATTGATGAGATTTGACTTGAAATGAGGAAGATCGACTTTAAAAATTTTGAATCAAGACAAAGTGACAATCGACCTGAATTGGCTCCAATGGATGTAAATCGACGATATCTGAACAAGTTAGTTGCAAAGTCACTCAAATATATAAAAATTGATGAGATTCGACTTGAGATGAGGAAGATAGACTTTGAAAATTTTCAATCAACACAAAGTAACAATCGACCTCAATGGGCTTCAATGGATGTAAATCGACGATATCTGACCAAGTTAGTTGCAAACTCACTCAAATATATAAGAATTGATCAGATTCGACTTGAAATGAGGAAGATAGATTTTAAAAATTTTTTATCGACACAAAATGACAATCGACGTCAATGGGCTTCAATGGATGTAAATCGACGATATATGACAAAGTTAGTTGCAAACCCACTCAAATATATGAGAATTGATGAGATTCGACTTGAAATGAGGAAGATAGACTTTGAAAATTTTCAATTAACACAAAGTGACAATCGACCTCAATGGGCTTCAATAGATGTAAATCGACAATAACTGACCAAGTTAGTTGCAAACTCACTCAAATATATGGAAATTGATGAGATTCGACTTGAAATGAGGAAGATAGACTTTGAAAATTTTCAATCAACACAAAGTGACAATCGACCTCAATGGGCTTCAATGGATGTAAATCGACGATAACTGTCCAAGTTAGTTGCAAACTCACTCAAATATATAAGAATTGATCAGATTCGACTTGAAATGAGGAAGATAGATTCTAAAAATTTTTAATCAACACAAAGTGACAATCGACCTCAATGGGCTTCAATGGATGTAAATCGACGATATCTGACCAAGTTAGTTGCAAACTCACTCAAATATAAGAGAATTGATGAGATTCGACTTGAAATGAGGAAGATAGACTTTGAAAATTTTCAATTAACACAAAGTGACAATCGACCTCAATGGGCTTCAATAGATGTAAATCGACAATAACTGACCAAGTTAGTTGCAAACTCACTCAAATATATGAGAATTGATGAGATTCGACTTGAAATGAGGAAGATAGATTCTAAAAATTTTCAATCAACACAAAGTAACAATCGACCTCAATGGGCTTCAATGGATGTAAATCGACGATATCTGACCAAGTCAGCTGCAAACTCACTCAAATATATAAGGATTGATCAGATTCGACTTGAAATGAGGAAGATAGATTCTGAAAATTTTCAATCAACACAAAGTGACAATCGACCTCAATGGACTTCAATGGGTGTAAATCGACGATATCTGATAAAGTTAGTTGCAAACTCACTCAAATATATGGGAATTGATGAGATTCGACTTGAAATTAGGAAGATAGACTTTAAAAATTTTCAATCAACACAAAGTGACAATCGACCTCAATGGGCTTCAATGGATGTAAATCGACGATATCTGACAAAGTTAGTTGCAAACTCACTCAAATATATAAGAATTGATGAGATTCGACTTGGAATGAGGAAGATAGACTTTGAAAATTTTCAATCAACACAAAGTGACAATCGACCTCAATTGGCTTCAATGGATGTAAATCGACGATATCTGACCAAGCTAGTTGCAAATTCACTCAAATATACAAGAATTGAGGAGATTCGACTTGAAATGAGGAAGATAGACTTTAAAAATTTTCAATCAAAACAGAGTGACAATCGACCTCAATGGGCTTCAATGAATGTAATTCGACGATATCTGAAAAAGTTAGTTGCGTACTCACTCAAATATATGGGAATTAATGAGATTCGACTTGAAATGAGGAAGATAGACTTTAAAAATTTTCAATCAACACAAAGTGACAATCGACCTCAATGGGCTTCAATGGATGTAACTCGACGAGATCTGACCAAGTTAGTTGCAAACTCACTCAAATATATGGAAATTGATGAGATTCGACTTGAAATGAGGAAGATAGACTTTGAAAATTTTCAATCAACACAAAGTGACAATCGACCTCAATTGGCTTCAATGGATGTAAATCGACGATATCTGACCAAGCTAGTTGCAAATTCACTCAAATATACAAGAATTGAGGAGATTCGACTTGAAATGAGGAAGATAGACTTTAAGAATTTTCAATCAACACAAAGTGATAATCGACCTCAATGGGCTTCAATGGATGTAAATCGACGAGATCTGACCAAGTTAGTTGCAAACTCACTCAAATATATGGAAATTGATGAGATTTGACTTGAAATGAGGAAGATCGACTTTAAAAATTTTGAATCAAGACAAAGTGAAAATCGACCTGAATTGGCTCCAATGGATGTAAATCGACGATATCTGAACAAGTTAGTTGCAAAGTCACTCAAATATATAAAAATTGATGAGATTCGACTTGAGATGAGGAAGATAGACTTTGAAAATTTTCAATCAACACAAAGTAACAATCGACCTCAATGGACTTCAATGGATGTAAATCGACGATATCTGACCAAGTTAGTTGCAAACTCACTCAAATATATAAGAATTGATCAGATTCGACTTGAAATGAGGAAGATAGATTTTAAAAATTTTTTATCGACACAAAATGACAATCGACGTCAATGGGCTTCAATGGATGTAAATCGACGATATATGACAAAGTTAGTTGCAAACCCACTCAAATATATGAGAATTGATGAGATTCGACTTGAAATGAGGAAGATAGACTTTGAAAATTTTCAATTAACACAAAGTGACAATCGACATCAATGGGCTTCAATGGATGTAAATCGACGATATCTGACCAAGTTAGTTGCAAACTCACTCAAATATAAGAGAATTGATGAGATTCGACTTGAAATGAGGAAGATAGACTTTGAAAATTTTCTATCAACACAAAGTGACAATCGACGTCAATGGGCTTCAATGGGTGTAAATCGACGATATCTGACCAAGTCAGTTGCAAACTCACTCAAATATATAAGGATTGATCTGATTCGACTTGAAATGAGGAAGATAGATTCTAAAAATTTTCAATCAACACAAAGTGACAATCGACCTCAATGGGCTTCAATGGATGTAAATCGACGATATCTGAGCAAGTTAGTTGCAAACTCACTCAAATATAAGAGAATTGATGAGATTCGACTTGAAATGAGGAAGATAGACTTTGAAAATTTTCAATTAACACAAAGTGACAATCGACCTCAATGGGCTTCAATAGATGTAAATCGACAATAACTGACCAAGTTAGTTGCAAACTCACTCAAATATATGAGAATTGATGAGATTCGACTTGAAATGAGGAAGATAGATTCTAAAAATTTTCAATCAACACAAAGTGACAATCGACCTCAATGGGCTTCAATGGATGGAAATCGACGATATCTGACCAAGTTGGTTGCAAACTCACTCAATTATATGAGAATTGATGAGATTCGACTTGAAATGAGGAAGATAGACTTTAAAAATTTTCAATCAACACAAAGTGACAATCGACCTCAATGGGCTTCAATGGATGTAAATCGACGATATCTGACAAAGTTAGTTGCAAACTCACTCAAATATACAAGAATTGAGGAGATTCGACTTGAAATGAGGAAGATAGACTTTAAGAATTTTCAATCAACACAAAATGACAATCGATCTCAATGGGCTTCAATGGATGTAAATCGACGATATATGACAAAGTTAGTTGCAAACCCACTCAAATATATGAGAATTGATGAGATTCGACTTGAAAGGAGGAAGATAGACTTTGAAAATTTTCAATTAACACAAAGTGACAATCGACCTCAATGGGCTTCAATAGATGTAAATCGACAATAACTGACCAAGTTAGTTGCAAACTCACTCAATTATATGAGAATTGATGAGATTCGACTTGAAATGAGGAAGATAGACTTTAAAAATTTTCAATCAACACAAAGTGACAATCGACCTCAATGGGCTTCAATGGATGTAAATCGACGATATCTGACCAAGTTAGTTGCAAACTCACTCAAATATAAGAGAATTGATGAGATTCGACTTGAAATGAGGAAGATAGACTTTGAAAATTTTCTATCAACACAAAGTGACAATCGACGTCAATGGGCTTCAATGGGTGTAAATCGAAGATATCTGACCAAGTTAGTTGCAAACTCACTCAAATATATGAGAATTGATGAGATTCGACTTGAAATGAGGAAGATAGACTTTGAAAATTTTCTATCAACACAAAGTGACAATTGACCTCAATGGGCTTCAATGGATGTAAATCGACGATATCTGACCAAGTCAGTTGCAAACTCACTCAAATATATAAGGATTGATCTGATTCGACTTGAAATGAGGAAGATAGATTCTAAAAATTTTCAATCAACACAAAGTGACAATCGACCTCAATGGGCTTCAATGGATGTAAATCGACGATATCTGAGCAAGTTAGTTGCAAACTCACTCAAATATAAGAGAATTGATGAGATTCGACTTGAAATGAGGAAGATAGACTTTGAAAATTTTCAATTAACACAAAGTGACAATCGACCTCAATGGGCTTCAATAGATGTAAATCGACAATAACTGACCAAGTTAGTTGCAAACTCACTCAAATATATGAGAATTGATGAGATTCGACTTGAAATGAGGAAGATAGATTCTAAAAATTTTCAATCAACACAAAGTGACAATCGACCTCAATGGGCTTCAATGGATGGAAATCGACGATATCTGACCAAGTTGGTTGCAAACTCACTCAATTATATGAGAATTGATGAGATTCGACTTGAAATGAGGAAGATAGACTTTAAAAATTTTCAATCAACACAAAGTGACAATCGACCTCAATGGGCTTCAATGGATGTAAATCGACGATATCTGACCAAGTTAGTTGCAAACTCACTCAAATATAAGAGAATTGATGAGATTCGACTTGAAATGAGGAAGATAGACTTTGAAAATTTTCTATCAACACAAAGTGACAATCGACGTCAATGGGCTTCAATGGGTGTAAATCGACGATATCTGACCAAGTTAGTTGCAAACTCACTCAAATATAAGAGAATTGATGAGATTCGACTTGAAATGAGGAAGATAGACTTTGAAAATTTTCTATCAACACAAAGTGACAATCGACCTCAATGGGCTTCAATGGATGTAAATCGACGATATCTGACCAAGTCAGTTGCAAACTCACTCAAATATATAAGGATTGATCAGATTCGACTTGAAATGAGGAAGATAGATTCTAAAAATTTTCAATCAACACAAAGTGACAATCGACCTCAATGGGCTTCAATGGATGTAAATCGACGCTATCTGACCAAGTTAGTTGCAAACTCACTCAAATATAAGAGAATTGATGAGATTCGACTTGAAATGAGGAAGATAGACTTTGAAAATTTTCAATCAACACAAAGTGACAATCGACGTCAATGGGTTTCAATGGGTGTAAATCGACGATATCTGAAAATGTTAGTTGCAAACTCACTCAAATATATGGGAATTGATGAGATTCGACTTGAAATGAGGAAGATAGACTTTAAAAATTTTCAATTAACACAAAGTGTCAATCGACCTCAATGGGCTTCAATGGATGTATATCGACGATATCTGACAAAGTTAGTTGCAAACTCACTAAAATATATAAGAATTGATGAGATTCGACTTGGAATGAGGAAGATAGACTTTGAGAATTTTCAATCAACACAAAGTGACAATCGACCTCAATTGGCTTCAATGGATGTAAATCGACGATATCTGACCAAGCTAGTTGCAAATTAACTCAAATATACAAGAATTGAGGAGATTCGACTTGAAATGAGGAAGATAGACTTTAAGAATTTTCAATCAACACAAAGTGATAATCGACCTCAATGGGCTTCAATGGATGTAAATCGACGAGATCTGACCAAGTTAGTTGCAAACTCACTCAAATATATGGAAATTGATGAGATTCGACTTGAAATGAGGAAGATAGACTTTGAAAATTTTGAATCAACACAAAGTGACGATCGACCTCAATGGGCTTCAATGGATGTAAATCGACGATAACTGACCAAGTCAGTTGCAAACTCACTCAAATATATAAGAATTGATCAGATTCGACTTGAAATGAGGAAGATAGATTTTAAAAATTTTTTATCGACACAAAATGACAATCGATCTCAATGGGCTTCAATGGATGTAAATCGACGATATATGACAAAGTTAGTTGCAAACCCACTCAAATATATGAGAATTGATGAGATTCGACTTGAAATGAGGAAGATAGACTTTAAAAATTTTCAATCAACACAAAGTGACAATCGACGTCAATGGGCTTCAATGGGTGTAAATCGACGATATCTGACAAAGTTAGTTGAGAACTCACTCAAATATATGAGAATTGATGAGATTCGACTTGAAATGAGGAAGATAGACTATAAAAATTTTCAATCAACACAAAGTGACAATCGACGTCAATGGGCTTCAATGGGTGTAAATCGACGATATCTGACAAAGTTAGTTGCAAACTCACTCAAGTATATGAGAATTGATTAGATTCGACTTGAAATGAGGAAGATAGACTTTAAAAATTTTCAATCAACACAAAGTGACAATCGATCTCAATGGGGTTCAATAGATGTAAATCGACGATATCTGACAAAGTTAGTTGCAAACTCAATCAAATATATAAGAATTGATGAGATTCGACTTGAAATGAGGAAGAGAGAC
Source organism: Diorhabda sublineata (assembly GCF_026230105.1). Classification (NCBI taxonomy): domain Eukaryota; kingdom Metazoa; phylum Arthropoda; class Insecta; order Coleoptera; family Chrysomelidae; genus Diorhabda; species Diorhabda sublineata. The sequence continues at coordinate 10,554,071 of NC_079482.1, read as the reverse complement.
TTTGAAAATTTTCAATCAACACAAAGTGACAATCGACCTCAATGGGCTTCAATGGATGTAAATCGACGATATCTGACCAAGTTAGTTGCAAACTCACTCAAATATAAGAGAATTGATGAGATTCGACTTGAACTGAGGAAGATAGACTTTGAAAATTTTTTATCACTACAAAGTGACAATCGACCTCAATGGGCTTCAATGGATGTAAATGGAGGATATCTGACAAAGTTAGTTGCAAACACACTCAAATAAATGAGAATTGATGAGATTCGACTTGAAATGAGGAAGATAGACTTTAGAAATTTTCTATCAACACATAGTGACAATCGACCTCAGTGGGCTTCAATAGATGTAAATCGACGATATCTGACCAAGTTAGTTGCAAACTCACTCAAATATATAAGAATTGATGAGATTCGACTTGAAATGGGGAAGATAGACTTTAAAAATTTTCAATCAACACAAAGTGACAATCGACCTCAATGGGCTTCAATGAATGTAAATCGACGATATCTGAAAATGTTAGTTGCGTACTCACTCAAATATATGGGAATTGATGAGATTCGACTTGAAATGAGGGAGATAGACTTTGAAAATTTTCTATCAACACAAAGTGACAATCGACCTCAATGGGCTTCAATGGATGTAAATCGACGATATCTGACCATGTCAGTTGCAAACTCACTCAAATATATAAGGATTGATCAGATTCGACTTGAAATGAGGAAGATAGATTCTAAAAATTTTCAATCAACACAAAGTGACAATCGACCTCAATGGGCTTCAATGGATGTAAATCGACGCTATATGACCAAGTTAGTTGCAAACTCACTCAAATATAAGAGAATTGATGAGATTCGACTTGAAATGAGGAAGATAGACTTTGAAAATTTTCAATCAACACAAAGTGACAATCGACGTCAATGGGTTTCAATGGGTGTAAATCGACGATATCTGACAAGATTAGTTGCAAACTCACTCAAATATATGGGAATTGATGAGATTCGACTTGAAATGAGGAAGATAGACTTTAAAAATTTTCAATTAACACAAAGTGTCAATCGACCTCAATGGGCTTCAATGGATGTATATCGACGATATCTGACAAAGTTAGTTGCAAACTCACTAAAATATATAAGAATTGATGAGATTCGACTTGGAATGAGGAAGATAGACTTTGAGAATTTTCAATCAACACAAAGTGACAATCGACCTCAATTGGCTTCAATGGATGTAAATCGACGATATCTGACCAAGCTAGTTGCAAATTAACTCAAATATACAAGAATTGAGGAGATTCGACTTGAAATGAGGAAGATAGACTTTAAGAATTTTCAATCAACACAAAGTGATAATCGACCTCAATGGGCTTCAATGGATGTAAATCGACGAGATCTGACCAAGTTAGTTGCAAACTCACTCAAATATATGGAAATTGATGAGATTCGACTTGAAATGAGGAAGATAGACTTTGAAAATTTTGAATCAACACAAAGTGACGATCGACCTCAATGGGCTTCAATGGATGTAAATCGACGATAACTGACCAAGTCAGTTGCAAACTCACTCAAATATATAAGAATTGATCAGATTCGACTTGAAATGAGGAAGATAGATTTTAAAAATTTTTTATCGACACAAAATGACAATCGATCTCAATGGGCTTCAATGGATGTAAATCGACGATATATGACAAAGTTAGTTGCAAACCCACTCAAATATATGAGAATTGATGAGATTCGACTTGAAATGAGGAAGATAGACTTTAAAAATTTTCAATCAACACAAAGTGACAATCGACGTCAATGGGCTTCAATGGGTGTAAATCGACGATATCTGACAAAGTTAGTTGAGAACTCACTCAAATATATGAGAATTGATGAGATTCGACTTGAAATGAGGAAGATAGACTATAAAAATTTTCAATCAACACAAAGTGACAATCGACGTCAATGGGCTTCAATGGGTGTAAATCGACGATATCTGACAAAGTTAGTTGCAAACTCACTCAAGTATATGGGAATTGATTAGATTCGACTTGAAATGAGGAAGATAGACTTTAAAAATTTTCAATCAACACAAAGTGACAATCGATCTCAATGGGCTTCAATAGATGTAAATCGACGATATCTGACAAAGTTAGTTGCAAACTCAATCAAATATATAAGAATTGATGAGATTCGACTTGAAATGAGGAAGAGAGACTTTGAAAATTTTCAATCAACACAAAGTGACAATCGACCTCAATGGGCTTCAATGGATGTAAATCGACGATATCTGACCAAGTTAGTTGCAAACTCACTCAAATATAAGAGAATTGATGAGATTCGACTTGAACTGAGGAAGATAGACTTTGAAAATTTTTTATCACTACAAAGTGACAATCGACCTCAATGGGCTTCAATGGATGTAAATGGAGGATATCTGACAAAGTTAGTTGCAAACTCACTCAAATAAATGAGAATTGATGAGAATCGACTTGAAATGAGGAAGATAGACTTTAGAAATTTTCTATCAACACATAGTGACAATCGACCTCAGTGGGCTTCAATAGATGTAAATCGACGATATCTGACCAAGTTAGTTGCAAACTCACTCAAATATATAAGAATTGATGAGATTCGACTTGAAATGGGGAAGATAGACTTTAAAAATTTTCAATCAACACAAAGTGACAATCGACCTCAATGGGCTTCAATGAATGTAAATCGACGATATCTGAAAATGTTAGTTGCGTACTCACTCAAATATATGGGAATTGATGAGATTCGACTTGAAATGAGGGAGATAGACTTCAAAAATTTTCAATCAACACAAAGTGACAATCGACCTCAATGGGCTTCAATGGATGTAAATCGACGATATCTGACAAAGTTAGTTGCAAACTCACTCAAATATACAAGAATTGAGGAGATTCGACTTGAAATGAGGAAGATAGACTTTAAAAATTTTCAATCAAAACAGAGTGACAATCGACCTCAATGGGCTTCAATGAATGTAATTCGACGATATCTGAAAAAGCTAGTTGCGTACTAACTCAAATATATGGGAATTAATGAGATTCGACTTGAAATGAGGAAGATAGACTTTAAAAATTTTCAATCAACACAAAGTGACAATCGACCTCAATGGGCTTCAATGGATGTAAATCGACGAGATCTGACCAAGTTAGTTGCAAACTCACTCAAATATATGGAAATTGATGAGATTCGACTTGAAATGAGGAAGATAGACTTTGAAAATTTTCAATCAACACAAAGTGACAATCGACCTCAATTGGCTTCAATGGATGTAAATCGACGATATCTGACCAAGTTAGTTGCAAACTCACTCAAATATATGGAAATTGATGAGATTCGACTTGAAATGAGGAAGATAGACTTTGAAAATTTTGAATCAACACAAAGTGACAATCGACCTCAATGGGCTTCAATGGATGTAAATCGACGATATATGACAAAGTTAGTTGCAAACCCACTCAAATATATGAGAATTGATGAGATTCGACTTGAAATGAGGAAGATAGACTATAAAAATTTTCAATCAACACAAAGTGACAATCGACGTCAATGGGCTTCAATGGGTGTAAATCGACGATATCTGACAAAGTTAGTTGCAAACTCACTCAAGTATATGATAATTGATTAGATTCGACTTGAAATGAGGAAGATAGACTTTAAAAATTTTCAATCAACACTAAGTGACAATCGATCTCAATGGGCTTCAGTAGATGTAAATCGACGATATCTGACAAAGTTAGTTGCAAACTCACTCAAATATATAAGAATTGATGAGATTCGACTTGAAATGAGGAAGAGAGACTTTGAAAATTTTCAATCAACACAAAGTGACAATCGACCTCAATGGGCTTCAATGGATGTAAATCGACGATATCTGACCAAGTTAGTTGCAAACTCACTCAAATATAAGAGAATTGATGAGATTCGACTTGAACTGAGGAAGATAGACTTTGAAAATTTTTTATCACTACAAAGTGACAATCGACCTCAATGGGCTTCAATGGATGTAAATGGAGGATATCTGACAAAGTTAGTTGCAAACTCACTCAAATAAATGAGAATTGATGAGATTCGACTTGAAATGAGGAAGATAGACTTTAGAAATTTTCTATCAACACATAGTGACAATCGACCTCAATGGGCTTCAATAGATGTAAATCGACGATATCTGACCAAGTTAGTTGCAAACTCACTCAAATATATAAGAATTGATGAGATTCGACTTGAAATGGGGAAGATAGACTTTAAAAATTTTCAATCAACACAAAGTGACAATCGACCTCAATGGGCTTCAATGAATGTAAATCGACGATATCTGAAAATGTTAGTTGCGTACTCACTCAAATATATGGGAATTGATGAGATTCGACTTGAAATGAGGAAGATAGACTTTAAGAATTTTCAATCAACACAAAGTGATAATCGACCTCAATGGGCTTCAATGGATGTAAATCGACGAGATCTGACCAAGTTAGTTGCAAACTCACTCAAATATATGGAAATTGATGAGATTCGACTTGAAATGAGGAAGATAGACTTTGAAAATTTTGAATCAACACAAAGTGACAATCGACCTCAATGGGCTTCAATGGATGTAAATCGACGATATCTGACCAAGTTAGTTGCAAACTCACTCAAATATATGGAAATTGATGAGATTCGACTTGAAATGAGGAAGATAGACTTTGAAAATTTTGAATCAACACAAAGTGACAATCGACCTCAATGGGCTTCAATGGATGTAAATCGACGATATATGACAAAGTTAGTTGCAAACCCACTCAAATATATGAGAATTGATGAGATTCGACTTGAAATGAGGAAGATAGACTATAAAAATTTTCAATCAACACAAAGTGACAATCGACGTCAATGGGCTTCAATGGGTGTAAATCGACGATATCTGACAAAGTTAGTTGCAAACTCACTCAAGTATATGATAATTGATTAGATTCGACTTGAAATGAGGAAGATAGACTTTAAAAATTTTCAATCAACACAAAGTGACAATCGATCTCAATGGGCTTCAATAGATGTAAATCGACGATATCTGACAAAGTTAGTTGCAAACTCACTCAAATATATAAGAATTGATGAGATTCGACTTGAAATGAGGAAGAGAGACTTTGAAAATTTTCAATCAACACAAAGTGACAATCGACCTCAATGGGCTTCAATGGATGTAAATCGACGATATCTGACCAAGTTAGTTGCAAACTCACTCAAATATAAGAGAATTGATGAGATTCGACTTGAACTGAGGAAGATAGACTTTAAAAATTTTTTATCACTTCAAAGTGACAATCGACCTCAATGGGCTTCAATGGATGTAAATGGAGGATATCTGACAAAGTTAGTTGCAAACTCACTCAAATAAATGAGAATTGATGAGATTCGACTTGAAATGAGGAAGATAGACTTTAGAAATTTTCTATCAACACATAGTGACAATCGACCTCAATGGGCTTCAATAGATGTAAATCGACGATATCTGACCAAGTTAGTTGCAAACTCACTCAAATATATAAGAATTGATGAGATTCGACTTGAAATGGGGAAGATAGACTTTAAAAATTTTCAATCAACACAAAGTGACAATCGACCTCAATGGGCTTCAATGAATGTAAATCGACGATATCTGAAAATGTTAGTTGCGTACTCACTCAAATATATGGGAATTGATGAGATTCGACTTGAAATGAGGGAGATAGACTTCAAAAATTTTCAATCAACACAAAGTGACAATCGACCTCAATGGGCTTCAATGGATGTAAATCGACGATATCTGACAAAGTTAGTTGCAAACTCACTCAAATATATAAGAATTGATGAGATTCGACATGAAATGAGGAAAATAGACTTTAAAAATTTTCAATCAACACAAAGTGACAATCGACCTCAATGGGCTTCAATGAATGTAAATCGACGATATCTGAAAATGTTAGTTGCGTACTCACTCAAATATATGGGAATTGATGAGATTCGACTTGAAATGAGGGAGATAGACTTCAAAAATTTTCAATCAACACAAAGTGACAATCGACCTCAATGGGCTTCAATGGATGTGAATCGACGATATCTGACCAAGTTAGTTGCAAACTCACTGAAATATATAAGAATTGATCAGAATCGACTTGAAATGAGGAAGATAGATTCTAAAAATTTGTTATCAACACAAAATGACAATCGACCTCAATGGGCTTCAATGGATGTAAATCGACGATATCTGACCAAGTTAGTTGCAAATATAAGAGAATTGATGAGATTCGACTTGAAATGAGGAAGATAGACTTCGAAAATTTTCAACCAACACAAAGTGACAATCGACCTCAATGGGCTTCAATAGATGTAAATCGACAATAACTGACCAAGTTAGTTGCAAACTCACTCAAATATAAGAGAAATGATGAGATTCGACTTGAAATGAGGAAGATAGACTTTGAAAATTTTCTATCAACACAAAGTGACAATCGACGTCAATGGGCTTCAATGGGTGTAAATCGACGATATCTGACCAAGTTAGTTGCAAACTCACTCAAATATATGAGAATTGATGAGATTCGACTTGAAATGAGGAAGATAGACTTTGAAAATTTTCTATCAACACAAGAGGACAATCGACCTCAATGGGCTTCAATGGATGTAAATCGACGATATCTGACCAAGTTAGTTGCAAACTCACTCGAATATATGAGAATTGATGAGATCGACTCGAAATGAGGAAGATAGACTTTGAAAATTTTCAATCGACACAAAGAGACAATCGACCTCAATGGGCTTCAATTGATGGATGTAAATCGACGATATCTGACAAAGTTAGTTGCAAACTCACTCAAATATATAAGAATTGATGGGATTCGACTTGAAATGAGGAAGAAAGACTCTGAAAATTTTCAATAAACGCAAAGTGACAATCGACCACAATGGGCTTCAATGGATGGATGTAAATCGACGGTATCTGACAAAGTTAGTTGCAAATTCACTCAAATATATGAGAATTGATGAGATTCGACTTGAAATGAGGAAGATAGATTTGAAAAATTTTCAATCAACATAAAGTGACAATCGACCTCAATGGGCTTCAATGGATGTAAATCGACGATATCTAACAAAGTTAGTTGCAAACTCACTCAAATATATGAGAATTGATGAGATTCGACTGGAAATGTGGAAGATAGACTTGAAAAATTTTCTATCAACACAAAGTGACAATCGACCTCAATGGGCTTCAATGGATGTAAATCGACGGTATCTGACCAAGTTAGTTGCAAACTCACTCAAATATATGAGAATTGAGGAGATTCGACTTGAAATGAGGAAGATAGACTTTGAAAATTTTCAATCAACACAAAGTGACAATCGACCTCAATGGGCTTCAATGGATGTAAATCGACGGTATCTGACCAAGTTAGTTGCAAACTCACTCAAATATATAAGAATTGATGAGATTCGACTTGAAATGAGGAAGATATACTTTAAAAATTTTCAATCAACACAAAGTGACAATCGACCTCAATGGGCTTCAATGGATGTAAATCGACGGTATCTGACCAAGTTAGTTGCAAACTCACTCAAATATATAAGAATTGATGAGATTCGACTTGAAATGAGGAAGATGGACTTTGAAAATTTTCAATCAACACAAAGTGACAATCGACCTCAATGGGCTTCAATGGATGTAAATCGACGGTATCTGACCAAGTTAGTTGCAAACTCACTCAAATATATGAGAATTGATGAGATTCGATTTGAAATGAGGAAGATAGAATTAAAAAAGTTTCTATCAACACAAAGTGATAATCAACCTCAATGGGCTTCAATGGATGTAAATCGACGGTACCTGACAAAGTTAGTTGCAAACTCACTCAAATATATGGGAATTGATGAGATTCGACTTGAAATGTTGAAGATAGACTTGAAAAATTTTCTATGAACACAAAGTGACAATTGACCTCAATGGGCTTTAATGTATGTAAATCGACGGTATCTGACCAAGTTAGTTGCAAAATCACTCAAATATATAAGAATTGATGAGAATCGACTTGAAATGAGGAAGATAGACTTTAAAAATTTTCAATCAACGCAAAGTGACAATCGACTTCAATGGGCTTCAATGGATGTAAATCGACGATATCTGACAAAGTTAATTGCAAACTCACTCAAATATATGAGAATTGAGGAGATTCGACATGAAATGAGGAAAATAGACTTAAAGGATTTTCAATCAACACAAAGTGACAATCGACCTCAATGGGCTTCAATGGATGTGAATCGACGATATCTGACCAAGTTAGTTGCAAACTCACTGAAATATATAAGAATTGATCAGAATCGACTTGAAATGAGGAAGATAGATTCTAAAAATTTGTTATCAACACAAAATGACAATCGAACTCAATGGGCTTCAATGGATGTAAATCGACGATATCTGACCAAGTTAGTTGCAAATATAAGAGAATTGATGAGATTCGACTTGAAATGAGGAAGATAGACTTCGAAAATTTTCAACTAACACAAAGTGACAATCGACCTCAATGGGCTTCAATAGATGTAAATCGACAATAACTGACCAAGTTAGTTGTAAACTCACTCAAATATAAGAGAATTGATGAGATTCGACTTGAAATGAGGAAGATAGACTTTGAAAATTTTCTATCAACACAAAGTGACAATCGACGTCAATGGGCTTCAATGGGTGTAAATCGACGATATCTGACCAAGTTAGTTGCAAACTCACTCAAATATATGAGAATTGATGAGATTCGACTTGAAATGAGGAAGATAGACTTTGAAAATTTTCTATCAACACAAGAGGACAATCGACCTCAATGGGCTTCAATGGATGTAAATCGACGATATCTGACCAAGTTAGTTGCAAACTCACTCGAATATATGAGAATTGATGAGATCGACTCGAAATGAGGAAGATAGACTTTGAAAATTTTCAATCGACACAAAGAGACAATCGACCTCAATGGGCTTCAATTGATGGATGTAAATCGACGATATCTGACAAAGTTAGTTGCAAACTCACTCAAATATATAAGAATTGATGGGATTCGACTTGAAATGAGGAAGAAAGACTCTAAAAATTTTCAATAAACGCAAAGTGACAATCGACCACAATGGGCTTCAATGGATGGATGTAAATCGACGGTATCTGACAAAGTTAGTTGCAAATTCACTCAAATATATGAGAATTGATGAGATTCGACTTGAAATGAGGAAGATAGATTTGAAAAATTTTCAATCAACATAAAGTGACAATCGACCTCAATGGGCTTCAATGGATGTAAATCGACGATATCTAACAAAGTTAGTTGCAAACTCACTCAAATATATGAGAATTGATGAGATTCGACTGGAAATGTGGAAGATAGACTTTGAAAATTTTCAATCAACACAAAGTGACAATCGACCTCAATGGGCTTCAATGGATGTAAATCGACGGTATCTGACCAAGTTAGTTGCAAACTCACTCAAATATATAAGAATTGATGAGATTCGACTTGAAATGAGAGAGAGAGAATTAAAAAATTTTCTATCAACACAAAGTGACAATCGACCTCATTGGGCTTCAATGGATGTAAATCGACGATATCTAACAAAGTTAGTTGCAAACTCACTCAAATATATGAGAATTGATGAGATTCGACTTGAAATGAGGAAGATGTGCTTTAAAAATTTTCAATCAACACAAAGTGACAATCGACCTCAATGGGCTTCAATGGATGTAAATCGACGGTATCTGACCAAGTTAGTTGCAAACTCACTCAAATATATAAGAATTGATGAGATTCGACTTGAAATGAGGAAGATGGACTTTGAAAATTTTCAATCAACACAAAGTGACAATCGACCTCAATGGGCTTCAATGGATGTAAATCGACGGTATCTGACCAAGTTAGTTGCAAACTCACTCAAATATATGAGAATTGATGAGATTCGATTTGAAATGAGGAAGATAGAATTAAAAAAGTTTCAATCAACACAAAGTGATAATCAACCTCAATGGGCTCCAATGGATGTAAATCGACGGTACCTGACAAAGTTAGTTGCAAACTCACTCAAATATATGGGAATTGATGAGATTCGACTTGAAATGTTGAAGATAGACTTGAAAAATTTTCTATGAACACAAAGTGACAATTGACCTCAATGGGCTTTAATGTATGTAAATCGACGGTATCTGACCAAGTTAGTTGCAAAATCACTCAAATATATAAGAATTGATGAGAATCGACTTGAAATGAGGAAGATAGACTTTAAAAATTTTCAATCAACGCAAAGTGACAATCGACTTCAATGGGCTTCAATGGATGTAAATCGACGATATCTGACAAAGTTAATTGCAAACTCACTCAAATATATGAGAATTGAGGAGATTCGACATGAAATGAGGAAAATAGACTTAAAGGATTTTCAATCAACACAAAGTGACAATCGACCTCAATGGGCTTCAATGGATGTGAATCGACGATATCTGACCAAGTTAGTTGCAAACTCACTGAAATATATAAGAATTGATCAGAATCGACTTGAAATGAGGAAGATAGATTCTAAAAATTTGTTATCAACACGAAATGACAATCGAACTCAATGGGCTTCAATGGATGTAAATCGACGATATCTGACCAAGTTAGTTGCAAATATAAGAGAATTGATGAGATTCGACTTGAAATGAGGAAGATAGACTTCGAAAATTTTCAACTAACACAAAGTGACAATCGACCTCAATGGGCTTCAATAGATGTAAATCGACAATAACTGACCAAGTTAGTTACAAACTCACTCAAATATAAGAGAATTGATGAGATTCGACTTGAAATGAGGAAGATAGACTTTGAAAATTTTCTATCAACACAAAGTGACAATCGACGTCAATGGGCTTCAATGGGTGTAAATCGACGATATCTGACCAAGTTAGTTGCAAACTCACTCAAATATATGAGAATTGATGAGATTCGACTTGAAATGAGGAAGATAGACTTTGAAAATTTTCTATCAACACAAGAGGACAATCGACCTCAATGGGCTTCAATGGATGTAAATCGACGATATCTGACCAAGTTAGTTGCAAACTCACTCGAATATATGAGAATTGATGAGATCGACTCGAAATGAGGAAGATAGACTTTGAAAATTTTCAATCGACAGAAAGAGACAATCGACCTCAATGGGCTTCAATTGATGGATGTAAATCGACGATATCTGACAAAGTTAGTTGCAAACTCACTCAAATATATAAGAATTGATGGGATTCGACTTGAAATGAGGAAGAAAGACTCTAAAAATTTTCAATAAACGCAAAGTGACAATCGACCACAATGGGCTTCAATGGATGGATGTAAATCGACGGTATCTGACAAAGTTAGTTGCAAATTCACTCAAATATATGAGAATTGATGAGATTCGACTTGAAATGAGGAAGATAGATTTGAAAAATTTTCAATCAACATAAAGTGACAATCGACCTCAATGGGCTTCAATGGATGTAAATCGACGATATCTAACAAAGTTAGTTGCAAACTCACTCAAATATATGAGAATTGATGAGATTCGACTGGAAATGTGGAAGATAGACTTGAAAAATTTTCTATCAACACAAAGTGACAATCGACCTCAATGGGCTTCAATGGATGTAAATCGACGGTATCTGACCAAGTTAGTTGCAAACTCACTCAAATATATGAGAATTGAGGAGATTCGACTTGAAATGAGGAAGATAGACTTTGAAAATTTTCAATCAACACAAAGTGACAATCGACCTCAATGGGCTTCAATGGATGTAAATCGACGGTATCTGACCAAGTTAGTTGCAAACTCACTCAAATATATAAGAATTGATGAGATTCGACTTGAAATGAGAGAGAGAGAATTAAAAAATTTTCTATCAACACAAAGTGACAATCGACCTCATTGGGCTTCAATGGATGTAAATCGACGATATCTAACAAAGTTAGTTGCAAACTCACTCAAATATATGAGAATTGATGAGATTCGACTTGAAATGAGGAAGATATACTTTAAAAATTTTCAATCAACACAAAGTGACAATCGACCTCAATGGGCTTCAATGGATGTAAATCGACGGTATCTGACCAAGTTAGTTGCAAACTCACTCAAATATATAAGAATTGATGAGATTCGACTTGAAATGAGGAAGATGGACTTTGAAAATTTTCAATCAACACAAAGTGACAATCGACCTCAATGGGCTTCAATGGATGTAAATCGACGGTATCTGACCAAGTTAGTTGCAAACTCACTCAAATATATGAGAATTGATGAGATTCGATTTGAAATGAGGAAGATAGAATTAAAAAAGTTTCTATCAACACAAAGTGATAATCAACCTCAATGGGCTTCAATGGATGTAAATCGACGGTACCTGACAAAGTTAGTTGCAAACTCACTCAAATATATGGGAATTGATGAGATTCGACTTGAAATGTTGAAGATAGACTTGAAAAATTTTCTATGAACACAAAGTGACAATTGACCTCAATGGGCTTTAATGTATGTAAATCGACGGTATCTGACCAAGTTAGTTGCAAAATCACTCAAATATATAAGAATTGATGAGAATCGACTTGAAATGAGGAAGATAGACTTTAAAAATTTTCAATCAACGCAAAGTGACAATCGACTTCAATGGGCTTCAATGGATGTAAATCGACGATATCTGACAAAGTTAATTGCAAACTCACTCAAATATATGAGAATTGAGGAGATTCGACTTGAAATGAGGAAGATAGACTTTGAAAATTTTCAATCAACACAAAGTGACAATCGACCTCAATGGGCTTCAATGGATGTAAATCGACGGTATCTGACCAAGTTAGTTGCAAACTCACTCAAATATATAAGAATTGATGAGATTCGACTTGAAATGAGAGAGAGAGAATTAAAAAATTTTCTATCAACACAAAGTGACAATCGACCTCAATGGGCTTCAATGGATGTAAATCGACGATATCTAACAAAGTTAGTTGCAAACTCACTCAAATATATGAGAATTGATGAGATTCGACTTGAAATGAGGAAGATATACTTTAAAAATTTTCAATCAACACAAAGTGACAATCGACCTCAATGGGCTTCAATGGATGTAAATCGACGGTATCTGACCAAGTTAGTTGCAAAATCACTCAAATATATAGGAATTGATGAGATTCGGCTTGAAATGAGAAAGATAGACTTTAAAAATTTTCAATCAACGCAAAGTGGCAATCGACCACAATGGGCTTCAATGGATGTAAATCGACGGTATCTGACCAAGTTAGTTGCAAAATCACTCGAATATATAGGAATTGATGAGATTCGACTTGAAATGTGAAAGATAGACTTTAAAAATTTTCAATCAACGCAAAGTGGCAATCGACCACAATGGGCTTCAATGGATGTAAATCGACGGTATCTGACCAAGTTAGTTGCAAAATCACTCAAATATATAGGAATTGATGAGATTCGACTTGAAATGAGGAAGATAGACTCTAACAATTTTCAATAAACGCAAAGTGACAATCGACTTCAATGGGCTTCGATGGATGGATGTATATCGACGATATCTGACAAAGTTAGTTGCAAACTCACTCAAATATATGAGAATTGATGAGATTCGACTTGAAAGAGGAAGATAGATTTTAAAAATTTTCAATCAACATAAAGTGACAATCGACCTCAATGGGCTTCAATGGATGTAAATCGACGATATCTGACAAAGTTAGTTGCAAACTCACTCAAATATATAAGAATTGATGAGATTCGACTTGAAATGAGGAAGATAGAATTAGAAAAGTTTCTAAAAACACAAAGTGACAATCAACCTCAATTGGCTTCAATGGATGTAAATCGACAATATCTGACAAAGTTAGTTGCAAACTCACTCAAATATATGAGAATTGATGAGATTCGACTTGAAATGAGGGAGATAGACTTCAAAAATTTTCAATAAACACAAAGTGACTATCGACCTCATTGGGCTTCAATGGATGTAAATCGACGGTATCTGACCAAGTTAGTTGCGAAATCACTCGAATATATAAGAATTGATGAGATTCGCCTTGAAATGAGGAAGATAGACTTTAAAAATTTTCAATCAACGCAAAGTGACAATTGACCTCAATGGGCTTTAATGTATGTAAATCGACGGTATCTGACCAAGTTAGTTGCAAAATCACTCAAATATATAAGAATTGATGAGAATCGACTTGAAATGAGGAAGATAGACTTTAAAAATTTTCAATCAACGCAAAGTGACAATCGACTTCAATGGGCTTCAATGGATGTAAATCGACGATATCTGACAAAGTTAGTTGCAAACTCACTCAAATATATGAGAATTGAGGAGATTCGACTTGAAATGAGGAAGATAGACTTTGAAAATTTTCAATCAACACAAAGTGACAATCGACCTCAATGGGCTTCAATGGATGTAAATCGACGGTATCTGACCAAGTTAGTTGCAAACTCACACAAATATATAAGAATTGATGAGATTCGACTTGAAATGAGAGAGAGAGAGAATTAAAAAATTTTCTATCAACACAAAGTGACAATCGACCTCAATGGGCTTCAATGGATGTAAAGCGACGATATCTAACAAAGTTAGTTGCAAACTCACTCAAATATATGAGAATTGATGAGATTCGACTTGAAATGAGGAATATATACTTTAAAAATTTTCAATCAACACAAAGTGACAATCGACCTCAATGGGCTTCAATGGATGTAAATCGACGGTATCTGACCAAGTTAGTTGCAAACTCACTCAAATATATGAGAATTGATGAGATTCGACTTGAAATGAGGAAGATGGACTTTGAAAATTTTCAATCAACACAAAGTGACAATCGACCTCAATGGGCTTCGATGTTTGTAAATCGACGGTATCTGACCAAGTTAGTTGCAAAATCACTCAAATATATAAGAATTGATGAGAATCGACTTGAAATGAGGAAGATAGACTTTAAAAATTTTCAATCAACGCAAAGTGACAATCGACTTCAATGGGCTTCAATGGATGTAAATCGACGATATCTGACAAAGTTAGTTGCAAACTCACTCAAATATATGAGAATTGATGAGATTCGACTTGAAATGAGGGAGATAGACTTCAAAAATTTTCAATCAACACAAAGTGACTATCGACCTCATTGGGCTTCAATGGATGTAAATCGACGGTATCTGACCAAGTTAGTTGCGAAATCACTCGAATATATAAGAATTGATGAGATTCGACTTGAAATGAGAGAGAGAGAGAATTAAAAAATTTTCAATCAATACAAAGTGACAATCGACCTCAATGGGCTTCAATGGATGTAAATCGACGGTATCTGACCAAGTTAGTTGCAAACTCACTCAAATATATGAGAATTGATAAGATTCGACTTGAAATGAGGAAGATGGACTTTGAAAATTTTCAATCAACACAAAGTGACAATCGACCTCAATGGGCTTCAATGGATGTAAATCGACGGTATCTGACAAAGTTAGTTGCAAACTCACTCAAATATATGAGAATTGATGAGATTCGACTTGAAATGAGGAAGATAGATTTTAAAAATTTTCAATCAACATAAAGTGACAATCGACCTCAATGGGCTTCAATGGATGTAAATCGACGATATCTGACAAAGTTAGTTGCAAACTCACTCAAATATATGAGAATTGATGAGATTCGACTTGAAATGTGGAAGATAGACTTGAAAAATTTTCTATCAACACAAAGTGACAATCGACCTCAATGGGCTTCAATGGATGTAAATCGACGGTATCTGACCAAGTAACTTGCAAACTCACTCAAGTATATAAGAATTGATGAGATTCGACTTGAAATGAGGAAGATAGAATTTAAAAAAGTTTCTATCAACACAAAGTGATAATCAACCTCAATGGGCTTCAATGGATGTAAATCGACGGTACCTGACAAAGTTAGTTGCAAACTCACTCAAATATATGGGAATTGATGAGATTCGACTTGAAATGTGGAAGATAGACTTGAAAAATTTTCTATGAACACAAAGTGACAATTGACCTCAATGGGCTTTAATGTATGTAAATCGACGGTATCTGACCAAGTTAGTTGCAAACTCACTCAAATATATAAGAATTGATGAGATTCGACTTGAAATGTGGAAGATAGACTTGAAAAATTTTCTATCAACACAAAGTGACAATTGACCTCAATGGGCTTTAATGTATGTAAATCGACGGTATCTTACCAAGTTAGTTGCAAACTCACTCAAATACATAAGAATTGATGAGAATCGACTTGAAATGAGGAAGATAGACTTTAAAAATTTTCAATCAACGCAATGTGACAATCGACTTCAATGGGCTGCAATGGATGTAAATCGACGATATCTGACAAAGTTAGTTGCAAACTCACTCAAATATATGAGAATTGAGGAGATTCGACTTGAAATGAGGAAGATAGACTTTGAAAATTTTCAATCAACACAAAGTGACAATCGACCTCAATGGGCTTCAATGGATGTAAATCGACGGTATCTGACCAAGTTAGTTGCAAACTCACTCGAATATATAAGAATTGATGAGATTCGACTTGAAATGAGAGAGAGAATTAAAAAATTTTCTATCAACACAAAGTGACAATCGACCTCAATGGGCTTCAATGGATGAAAATCGACGGTATCTGACCAAGTTAGTTGCAAACTCACTCAAATATATAAGAATTGATGAGATTCGATTTGAAATGAGGAAGATAGAATTAAAAAAGTTTCTATCAACACAAAGTGACAATCGACCTCAATGGGCTTCAATGGATGTAAATCGACGATATCTGACAAAGTTAGTTGCAAATTCACTCGAATATATGAGAATTGATGAGATCGACTCGAAATGAGGAAGATAGACTTCGAAAATTTTCAATCGACACAAAGAGACAATCGACCTCAATGGGCTTCAATGGATGGATGTAAACCGACGATATTTGACAAAGTTAGTTGCAAACTCACTCAAATATATAAGAATTGATGGGATTCGACTTGAAATGAGGAAGAAAGACTCTAAAAATTTTCAATAAACGCAAAGTGACAATCGACCACAATGGGCTTCAATGGATGGATGTAAATCGACGGTATCTGACAAAGTTAGTTGCAAATTCACTCAAATATATGAGAATTGATGAGATTCGACTTGAAATGAGGAAGATAGATTTTAAAAATTTTCAATCAACATAAAGTGACAATCGACCTCAATGGGCGTCAATGGATGTAAATCGACGATATCTAACAAAGTTAGTTGCAAACTCACTCAAATATATGAGAATTGATGAGATTCGACTTGAAATGTGGAAGATAGACTTGAAAAATTTTCTATCAACACAAAGTGACAATCGACCTCAATGGGCTTCAATGGATGTAAATCCACGGTATCTGACGAATTTAGTTGCAAACTCACTCAAATATATGAGAATTGAGGAGATTCGACTTGAAATGAGGAAGATAGACTTTGAAAATTTTCAATCAACACAAAGTGACAATCGACCTCAATGGGCTTCAATGGATGTAAATCGACGGTATCTGACCAAGTTAGTTGCAAACTCACTCAAATATATAAGAATTGATGAGATTCGACTTGAAATGAGAGAGAGAGAATTAAAAAATTTTCTATCAACACAAAGTGACAATCGACCTCAATGGGCTTCAATGGATGTAAATCGACGATATCTAACAAAGTTAGTTGCAAACTCACTCAAATATATGAGAATTGATGAGATTCGACTTGAAATGAGGAAGATATACTTTAAAAATTTTCAATCAACACAAAGTGACAATCGACCTCAATGGGCTTCAATGGATGTAAATCGACGGTATCTGACCAAGTTAGTTGCAAACTCACTCAAATATATAAGAATTGATGAGATTCGACTTGAAATGAGGAAGATGGACTTTGAAAATTTTCAATCAACACAAAGTGACAATCGACCTCAATGGGCTTCAATGGATGTAAATCGACGGTATCTGACCAAGTTAGTTGCAAACTCACTCAAATATATGAGAATTGATGAGATTCGATTTGAAATGAGGAAGATAGAATTAAAAGAGTTTCTATCAACACAAAGTGATAATCAACCTCAATGGGCTTCAATGGATGTAAATCGACGGTACCTGACAAAGTTAGTTGCAAACTCACTCAAATATATGGGAATTGATGAGATTCGACTTGAAATGTGGAAGATAGACTTGAAAAATTTTCTATGAACACAAAGTGACAATTGACCTCAATGGGCTTTAATGTATGTAAATCGACGGTATCTGACCAAGTTAGTTGCAAAATCACTCGAATACATAAGAATTGATGAGATTCGACTTGAAATGAGGAAGATAGACTTTGAAAATTTTCAATCAACACAAAGTGACAATCGACCTCAATGGGCTTCAATTGATGGATGTAAATCGACGATATCTGACAAAGTTAGTTGCAAACTCACTCAAATATATGAGAATTGATGAGATTCGACTTGAAATGAGAAAGATAGACTTTAAAAATTTTCAATCAACGCAAAGTGGCAATCGACCACAATGGGCTTCAATGGATGTAAATCGACGGTATCTTACCAAGTTAGTTGCAAAATCACTCAAATATATAGGAATTGATGAGATTCGACTTGAAATGAGGAAGATAGACTCTAAAAATTTTCAATAAACGCAAAGTGACAATCGACTTCAATGGGCTTCGATGGATGGATGTATATCGACGATATCTGACAAAGTTAGTTGCAAACTCACTCAAATATATGAGAATTGATGAGATTCGACTTGAAAGAGGAAGATAGATGTTAAAAATTTTCAATCAACATAAAGTGACAATCGACCTCAATGGGCTTCAATGGATGTAAATCGACGATATCTGACAAAGTTAGTTGCAAACTCACTCAAATATATGAGAATTGATGAGATTCGACTTGAAATGAGGGAGATAGACTTTAAAAATTTTCAATCAACACAAAGTGAAAATCGACCTCATTGGGATTCAATGGATGTAAATCGACGGTATCTGTCCAAGTTACTTGCAAACTCACTCAAATATATAAGAATTGATGAGATTCGACTTGAAATGAGGAAGATAGAATTAAAAAAGTTTCTATCAACACAAAGTGACAATCAACCTCAATTGGCTTCAATGGATAAAAATCGACGGTACCTGACCAAGTTAGTTGCAAAATCACTCAAATATATAGGAATTGATGAGATTCGACTTGAAATGAGGAAGATAGACTCTAAAAATTTTCAATAAACGCAAAGTGACATTCGACATCAATGGGCTTCGATGGATGGATGTAAATCGACGATATCTGACAAAGTTAGTTGCAAACTCACTCAAATATATGAGAATTGATGAGATTCGACTTGAAATGAGGAGGATAGATTTTAAAAATTTTCATTCAACATAAAGTGACAATCGACCTCAATGGGCTTCAATGGAGGTAAATCGACGATATCTGACAAAGTTAGTTGCAAACTCACTCGAATATATAAGAATTGATGAGATTCGACTTGAAATGAGGAAGATAGAATTAAAAAAGTTTCTATCAACACAAAGTGACAATCAACCTCAATTGGCTTCAATGGATAAAAATCGACGGTACCTGACCAAGTTAGTTGCAAACTCACTCAAATATATGGGAATTGATGAGATTCGACTTGAAATGTGGAAGATAGACTTGAAAAATTTTCTATCAACAAAAAGTGACAATTGACCTCAATGGGCTTTAATGTATGTAAATCGACGGTATCTGACCAAGTTAGTTGCAAAATCACTCAAATATATAAGAATTGATGAGATTCGACTTGAAATGAGGAAGATAGACTTTAAAAATTTTCAATCAACGCAAAGTGACAATTGACCTCAATGGGCTTTAATGTATGTAAATCGACGGTATCTGACCAAGTTAGTTGCAAAATCACTCAAATATATAAGAATTGATGAGAATCGACTTGAAATGAGGAAGATAGACTTTAAAAATTTTCAATCAACGCAAAGTGACAATCGACTTCAATGGGCTTCAATGGATGTAAATCGACGATATCTAACAAAGTTAGTTGCAAACTCACTCAAATATATGAGAATTGATGAGATTCGACTTGAAATGAGGAAGATATACTTTAAAAATTTTCAATCAACACAAAGTGACAATCGACCTCAATGGGCTTCAATGGATGTAAATCGACGGTATCTGACCAAGTTAGTTGCAAACTCACTCAAATATATAAGAATTGATGAGATTCGACTTGAAATGAGGAAGATGGACTTTGAAAATTTTCAATCAACACAAAGTGACAATCGACCTCAATGGGCTTCAATGTTTGTAAATCGACGGTATCTGACCGAGTTAGTTGCAAACTCACTCAAATATATGAGAATTGATGAGATTCGATTTGAAATGAGGAAGATAGACTTTGAAAATTTTCAATCGACACAAAGTGACAATGGACCTCAATGGGCTTCAATTGATGGATGTAAATCGACGATATCTGACAAAGTTAGTTGCAAACTCACTCAAATATATAAGAATTGATGGGATTCGACTTGAAATGAGGAAGATAGACTCTAAAAATTTTCAATAAACGCAAAGTGACAATCGACCACAATGGGCTTCAATGGATGGATGTAAATCGACGGTATCTGACAAAGTTAGTTGCAAACTCACTCAAATATATAAGAATTGATGAGATTCGACTTGAAATGAGGAAGATATACTTTAAAAATTTTCAATCAACACAAAGTGACAATCGACCTCAATGGGCTTCAATGTTTGTAAATCGACGGTATCTGACCAAGTTAGTTGCAAACTCACTCAAATGTATGAGAATTGAAGAGATTCGACTTGAAATGAGGAAGATAGACTTTAAAAATTTTCAATCAACGCAAAGTGACAATCGACTTCAATGGGCTTCAATGGATGTAAATCGACGATATCTGACAAAGTTAGTTGCAAACTCACTCAAATATATGAGAATTGAGGAGATTCGACTTGAAATGAGGAAGATAGACTTTGAAAATTTTCAATCAACACAAAGTGACAATCGACCTCAATGGGCTTCAATGGATGTAAATCGACGGTATCTGACCAAGTTAGTTGCAAACTCACTCAAATATATGAGAATTGATGGGATTCGACTTGAAATGAGGAAGATAGACTCTAAAAATTTTCAATAAACGCAAAGTGACAATCGACCACAATGGGCTTCAATGGATGGATGTAAATCGACGGTATCTGAAAAAGTTAGTTGCAAACTCACTCAAATATATGAGAATTGATGAGATTCGACTTGAAATGAGGAAGATATACTCTAAAAATTTTCAATCAACACAAAGTGACAATCGACCTCAATGGGCTTCAATGGATGTAAATCGACGATATCTAACAAAGTTAGTTGCGAACTCACTCAAATATATAAGAATTGATGAGATTCGACTTGAAATGAGGAAGATGGACTTTGAAAATTTTCAATCAACACAAAGTGACAATCGACCTCAATGGGCTTCAATGTTTGTAAATCGACAGTATCTGACCAAGTTAGTTGCAAACTCACTCAAATATATAAGAATTGATGAGATTCGACTTGAAATGAGGAAGATAGACTTTAAAAATTTTCAATCAACGCAAAGTGACAATCGACTTCAATGGGCTTCAATGGATGTAAATCGACGATATCTGACAAAGTTAGTTGCAAACTCACTCAAATATATGAGAATTGAGGAAATTCGACTTGAAATGAGGAAGATAGACTTTGAAAATTTTCAATCAACACAAAGTGACAATCGACCTCAATGGGCTTCAATGGATGTAAATCGACGGTATCTGACCAAGTTAGTTGCTAACTCACTCAAATATATAAGAATTGATGAGATTCGACTTGAAATGAGAGAGAGAGAGAATTAAAAAATTTTCTATCAACACAAAGTGACAATCGACCTCAATGGGCTTCAATGGATGTAAATCGACGGTATCTGACCAAGTTAGTTGCAAACTCACTCAAATATATGAGAATTGATGAGATCCGATTTGAAATGAGGAAGATAGACTTTGAAAATTTTCAATCGACACAAAGTGACAATCGACCTCAATGGGCTTCAATGGATGGATGTAAATCGACGGTATCTGACAAAGTTAGTTGCAAACTCACTCAAATATATAAGAATTGATGAGATTCGACTTGAAATGAGGAAGATATACTTTAAAAATTTTCAATCAACACAAAGTGACAATCGACCTCAATGGGCTTCAATGGATGTAAATCGACGGTATCTGACCAAGTTAGTTTCAAACTCACTCAAATATATAAGAATTGATGAGATTCGACTTGAAATGAGGAAGATGGACTTTGAAAATTTTCAATCAACACAAAGTGACAATCGACCTCAATGGGCTTCAATGTTTGTAAATCGACGGTATCTGACCAAGTTAGTTGCAAACTCACTCAAATATATAAGAATTGATGAGATTCGACTTGAAATGAGGAAGATAGACTTTAAAAATTTTCAATCAACGCAAAGTGACAATCGACTTCAATGGGCTTCAATGGATGTAAATCGACGATATCTGACAAAGTTAGTTGCAAACTCACTCAAATATATGAGAATTGAGGAGATTCGACTTGAAATGTGGAAGATAGACCTTGAAAATTTTCAATCAACACAAAGTGACAATCGACCTCAATGGGCTTCAATTGATGGATGTAAATCGACGATATCTGACAAAGTTAGTTGCAAACTCACTCAAATATATGAGAATTGATGAGATTCGACTTGAAATGAGAAAGATAGACTTTAAAAATTTTCAATCAACGCAAAGTGGCAATCGACCACAATGGGCTTCAATGGATGTAAATCGACGGTATCTGACCAAGTTACTTGCAAACTCACTCAAATATATAAGAATTGATGAGATTCGACTTGAAATGAGGAAGATAGACTTTAAAAATTTTCAATCAACGCAAAGTGACAATTGACCTCAATGGGCTTTAATGTATGTAAATCGACGGTATCTGACCAAGTTACTTGCAAACTCACTCAAATATATAAGAATTGATGAGATTCGACTTGAAATGAGGAAGATAGACTTTAAAAATTTTCAATCAACGCAAAGTGACAATTGACCTCAATGGGCTTTAATGTATGTAAATCGACGGTATCTGACCAAGTTAGTTGCAAAATCACTCAAATATATAGGAATTGATGAGATTCGACTTGAAATGAGGAAGATAGACTCTAAAAATTTTCAATAAACGCAAAGTGACAATCGTTTTCAATTGGCTTCGATGGATGGATGTATATCGACGATATCTGACAAAGTTAGTTGCAAACTCACTCAAATATATGAGAATTGATGAGACTCGACTTGAAATGAGGGAGATAGACTTTAAAAATTTTCAATCAACACAAAGTGACAATCGACCTCTTTGGGCTTCAATGGATGTAAATCGACGGTATCTGTCCAAGTTACTTGCAAACTCACTCAAATATATAAGAATTGATGAGATTCGACTTGAAATGAGGAAGATAGACTTTAAAAATTTTCAATCAACGCAAAGTGACAATTGACCTCAATGGGCTTTAATGTATGTAAATCGACGGTATCTGACCAAGTTAGTTGCAAAATCACTCAAATATATAAGAATTGATGAGAATCGACTTGAAATGAGGAAGATAGACTTTAAAAATTTTCAATCAACGCAAAGTGACAATCGACTTCAATGGGCTTCAATGGATGTAAATCGACGATATCTGACAAAGTTAGTTGCAAACTCACTCAAATATATGAGAATTGAGGAGATTCGACTTGAAATGAGGAAGATAGACTTTGAAAATTTTCAATCAACACAAAGTGACAATCGACCTCAATGGGCTTTAATGTATGTAAATCGACGGTATCTGACCAAGATAGTTGCAAAATCACTCAAATATATAAGAATTGATGAGATTCGACTTGGAATGAGGAAGATAGACTTTAAAAATTTTCAATCAACGCAAAGTGACAATTGACCTCAATGGGCTTTAATGTATGTAAATCGACGGTATCTGACCAAGTTATTTGCAAACTCACTCAAATATATGAGAATTGATGAGACTCGACTTGAAATGAGGGAGATAGACTTTAAAAATTTTCAATCAACACAAAGTGACAATCGACCTCATTGGGCTTCAATGGATGTAAATCGACGGTATCTGTCCAAGTTACTTGCAAACTCACTCAAATATATAAGAATTGATGAGATTCGACTTGAAATGAGGAAGATAGAATTAAAAAAGTTTCTATCAACACAAAGTGACAATCAACCTCAATTGGCTTCAATGGATAAAAATCGACGGTACCTGACCAAGTTTGTTGCAAAATCACTCAAATATATAGGAATTGATGAGATTCGACTTGAAATGAGGAAGATAGACTCTGAAAATTTTCAATAAACGCAAAGTGACAATCGACTTCAATGGGCTTCGATGGATGGATGTAAATCGACGATATCTGACAAAGTTAGTTGCAAACTCACTCAAATATATGAGAATTGATGAGATTCGACTTGAAATGAGGAAGATAGATTTTAAAAATTCTCAATCAACATAAAGTGACAATCGACCTCAATTGGCTTCAATGGATAAAAATCGACGGTACCTGACCAAGTTAGTTGCAAACTCACTCAAATATATGGGAATTGATGAGATTCGACTTGAAATGTGGAAGATAGACTTGAAAAATTTTCTATCAACACAAAGTGACAATTGACCTCAATGGGCTTTAATGTATGTAAATCGACGGTATCTGACCAAGTTAGTTGCAAAATCACTCAAATATATAAGAATTGATGAGATTCGACTTGAAATGAGGAAGATAGACTTTAAAAATTTTCAATCAACGCAAAGTGACAATTGACCTCAATGGGCTTTAATGTATGTAAATCGACGGTATCTGACCAAGTTAGTTGCAAAATCACTCAAATATATAAGAATTGATGAGAATCGACTTGAAATGAGGAAGATAGACTTTAAAAATTTTCAATCAACGCAAAGTGACAATCGACTTCAATGGGCTTCAATGGATGTAAATCGACGATATCTGACAAAGTTAGTTGCAAACTCACTCAAATATATGAGAATTGAGGAGATTCGACTTGAAATGAGGAAGATAGACTTTGAAAATTTTCAATCAACACAAAGTGACAATCGACCTCAATGGGCTTCAATGGATGTAAATCGACGGTATCTGACCAAGTTAGTTTCAAACTCACTCAAATATATAAGAATTGATGAGATTCGACTTGAAATGAGAGAGAGAGAAAATAAAAAATTTTCTATCAACACAAAGTGACAATCGACCTCAATGGGCTTCAATGGATGTAAATCGACGATATCTAACAAAGTTAGTTGCGAACTCACTCAGATATATGAGAATTGTTGAGATTCGACTTGAAATGAGGAAGATATACTTTAAAAATTTTCAATCAACACAAAGTGACAATCGACCTCAATGGGCTTCAATGGATGTAAATCGACGGTATCTGACCAAGTTAGTTGCAAACTCACTCAAATATATAAGAATTGATGAGATTCGACTTGAAATGAGGAAGCTGGACTTTGAAAATTTTCAATCAACACAAAGTGACAATCGACCTCAATGGGCTTCAATGGATGTAAATCGACGGTATCTGACCAAGTTAGTTGCAAACTCACTCAAATATATGAGAATTGATGAGATTCGATTTGAAATGAGGAAGATAGACTTTGAAAATTTTCAATCGACACAAAGTGACAATCGACCTCAATGGGCTTCAATTGATGGATGTAAATCGACGATATCTGACAAAGTTAGTTGCAAACTCACTCAAATATATGAGAATTGATGAGATTCGATTTGAAATGAGGAAGATAGACTTTGAAAATTTTCAATCGACACAAAGTGACAATCGACCACAATGGGCTTCAATGGATGGATGTAAATCGACGGTATCTGACAAAGTTAGTTGCAAACTCACTCAAATATATGAGAATTGATGAGATTCGACTTGAAATGAGGAAGATAGATTTGAAAAAATTTTCAATCAACATAAAGTGACAATCGACCTCAATGGGCTTCAATGGATGTAAATCGACGATATCTGACAAAGTTAGTTGCAAACTCACTCAAATATATGAGAATTGATGAGATTCGACTTGAAATGAGGAAGATAGAATTAAAAAAGTTTCTATCAACACAAAGTGATAATCAACCTCAATGGGCTTCAATGGATGTAAATCGACGGTACCTGACAAAGTTAGTTGCAAACTCACTCGAATATATGAGAATTGATGAGATTCGACTTGAAATGTGGAAGATAGACTTGAAAAATTTTCTATGAACACAAAGTGACAATTGACCTCAATGGGCTTTAATGTATGTAAATCGACGGTATCTGACCAAGTTAGTTGCAAACTCACTCAAATATATAAGAATTGATGAGATTCGACTTGAAATGTGGAAGATAGACTTGAAAAATTTTCTATCAACACAAAGTGACAATTGACCTCAATGGGCTTTAATGTATGTAAATCGACGGTATCTGACCAAGTTAGTTGCAAACTCACTCAAATATATAAGAATTGATGAGATTCGATTTGAAATGAGGAAGATAGAATTAAAAAAGTTTCTATCAACACAAAGTGACAATCGACCTCAATGGGCTTCAATGGATGTAAATCGACGATATCTGACAAAGTTAGTTGCAAATTCACTCGAATATATGAGAATTGATGAGATCGACTCGAAATGAGGAAGATAGACTTTGGAAATTTTCAATCGACACAAAGAGACAATCGACCTCAATGGGCTTCAATTGATGGATGTAAATCGACGATATCTGACAAAGTTAGTTGCAAACTCACTCAAATATATAAGAATTGATGGGATTCGACTTGAAATGAGGAAGAAAGACTCTAAAAATTTTCAATAAACGCAAAGTGACAATCGACCACAATGGGCTTCAATGGATGGATGTAAATCGACGGTATCTGACAAAGTTAGTTGCAAATTCACTCAAATATATGAGAATTGATGAGATTCGACTTGAAATGAGGAAGATAGATTTAAAAAATTTTCAATCAACATAAAGTGACAATCGACCTCAATGGGCTTCAATGGATGTAAATCGACGGTATCTGACCAAGTTAGTTGCAAACTCACTCAAATATATAAGAATTGATGAGAATCGACTTGAAATGAGGAAGATAGACTTTAAAAATTTTCAATCAACGCAAAGTGACAATCGACTTCAATGGGCTTCAATGGATGTAAATCGACGGTATCTGACCAAGTTAGTTGCAAACTCACTCAAATATATAAGAATTGATGAGATTCGACTTGAAATGAGGAAGCTGGACTTTGAAAATTTTCAATCAACACAAAGTGACAATCGACCTCAATGGGCTTCAATGGATGTAAATCGACGGTATCTGACCAAGTTAGTTGCAAACTCACTCAAATATATGAGAATCGATGAGATTCGATTTGAAATGAGGAAGATAGACTTTGAAAATTTTCAATCGACACAAAGTGACAATCGACCTCAATGGGCTTCAATTGATGGATGTAAATCGACGATATCTGACAAAGTTAGTTGCAAACTCACTCAAATATATGAGAATTGATGGGATTCGACTTGAAATGAGGGAGATAGACTCTAAAAATTTTCAATAAACGCAAAGTGACAATCGACCACAATGGGCTTCAATGGATGGATGTAAATCGACGGTATCTGACAAAGTTAGTTGCAAACTCACTCAAATATATGAGAATTGATGAGATTCGACTTGAAATGAGGAAGATAGATTTGAAAAATTTTCTATCAACACAAAGTGACAATTGACCTCAATGGGCTTCAATGTATGTAAATCGACGGTATCTGACCAAGTTAGTTGCAAACTCACTCAAATACATAAGAATTGATGAGAATCGACTTGAAATGAGGAAGATAGACTTTAAAAATTTTCAATCAACGCAAAGTGACAATCGACTCCAATGGGCTTCAATGGATGTAAATCGACGATATCTGACAAAGTTAGTTGCAAACTCACTCAAATATATGAGAATTGATGAGATTCGACTTGAAATGAGGAAGATAGATTTGAAAAATTTTCTATCAACACAAAGTGACAATTGACCTCAATGGGCTTCAATGTATGTAAATCGACGGTATCTGACCAAGTTAGTTGCAAACTCACTCAAATACATAAGAATTGATGAGAATCGACTTGAAATGAGGAAGATAGACTTTAAAAATTTTCAATCAACGCAAAGTGACAATCGACTTCAATGGGCTTCAATGGATGTAAATCGACGATATCTGACAAAGTTAGTTGCAAACTCACTCAAATATATGAGAATTGAGGAGATTCGACTTGAAATGAGGAAGATAGACTTTGAAAATTTTCAATCAACACAAAGTGACAATCGACCTCAATGGGCTTTAATGTATGTAAATCGACGGTATCTGACCAAGATAGTTGCAAAATCACTCAAATATATAAGAATTGATGAGATTCGACTTGGAATGAGGAAGATAGACTTTAAAAATTTTCAATCAACGCAAAGTGACAATTGACCTCAATGGGCTTTAATGTATGTAAATCGACGGTATCTGACCAAGTTAGTTGCAAACTCACTCGAATATATGAGAATTGATGAGACTCGACTTGAAATGAGGGAGATAGACTTTAAAAATTTTCAATCAACACAAAGTGACAATCGACCTCATTGGGCTTCAATGGATGTAAATCGACGGTATCTGTCCAAGTTACTTGCAAACTCACTCAAATATATAAGAATTGATGAGATTCGACTTGAAATGAGGAAGATAGAATTAAAAAAGTTTCTATCAACACAAAGTGACAATCAACCTCAATTGGCTTCAATGGATAAAAATCGACGGTACCTGACCAAGTTAGTTGCAAAATCACTCAAATATATAGGAATTGATGAGATTCGACTTGAAATGAGGAAGATAGACTCTGAAAATTTTCAATAAACGCAAAGTGACAATCGACTTCAATGGGCTTCGATGGATGGATGTAAATCGACGATATCTGACAAAGTTAGTTGCAAACTCACTCAAATATATGAGAATTGATGAGATTCGACTTGAAATGAGGAAGATAGATTTTAAAAATTCTCAATCAACATAAAGTGACAATCGACCTCAATTGGCTTCAATGGATAAAAATCGACGGTACCTGACCAAGTTAGTTGCAAACTCACTCAAATATATGGGAATTGATGAGATTCGACTTGAAATGTGGAAGATAGACTTGAAAAATTTTCTATCAACACAAAGTGACAATTGACCTCAATGGGCTTTAATGTATGTAAATCGACGGTATCTGACCAAGTTAGTTGCAAAATCACTCAAATATATGAGAATTGAGGAGATTCGACTTGAAATGAGGAAGATAGACTTTGAAAATTTTCAATCAACACAAAGTGACAATCGACCTCAATGGGCTTCAATGGATGTAAATCGACGGTATCTGACCAAGTTAGTTTCAAACTCACTCAAATATATAAGAATTGATGAGATTCGACTTGAAATGAGAGAGAGAGAAAATAAAAAATTTTCTATCAACACAAAGTGACAATCGACCTCAATGGGCTTCAATGGATGTAAATCGACGATATCTAACAAAGTTAGTTGCGAACTCACTCAGATATATGAGAATTGTTGAGATTCGACTTGAAATGAGGAAGATATACTTTAAAAATTTTCAATCAACACAAAGTGACAATCGACCTCAATGGGCTTCAATGGATGTAAATCGACGGTATCTGACCAAGTTAGTTGCAAACTCACTCAAATATATAAGAATTGATGAGATTCGACTTGAAATGAGGAAGCTGGACTTTGAAAATTTTCAATCAACACAAAGTGACAATCGACCTCAATGGGCTTCAATGGATGTAAATCGACGGTATCTGACCAAGTTAGTTGCAAACTCACTCAAATATATGAGAATTGATGAGATTCGATTTGAAATGAGGAAGATAGACTTTGAAAATTTTCAATCGAAACAAAGTGACAATCGACCTCAATGGGCTTCAATTGATGGATGTAAATCGACGATATCTGACAAAGTTAGTTGCAAACTCACTCAAATATATGAGAATTGATGAGATTCGATTTGAAATGAGGAAGATAGACTTTGAAAATTTTCAATCGACACAAAGTGACAATCGACCACAATGGGCTTCAATGGATGGATGTAAATCGACGGTATCTGACAAAGTTAGTTGCAAACTCACTCAAATATATGAGAATTGATGAGATTCGACTTGAAATGAGGAAGATAGATTTGAAAAAATTTTCAATCAACATAAAGTGACAATCGACCTCAATGGGCTTCAATGGATGTAAATCGACGATATCTGACAAAGTTAGTTGCAAACTCACTCAAATATATGAGAATTGATGAGATTCGACTTGAAATGAGGAAGATAGAATTAAAAAAGTTTCTATCAACACAAAGTGATAATCAACCTCAATGGGCTTCAATGGATGTAAATCGACGGTACCTGACAAAGTTAGTTGCAAACTCACTCGAATATATGAGAATTGATGAGATTCGACTTGAAATGTGGAAGATAGACTTGAAAAATTTTCTATGAACACAAAGTGACAATTGACCTCAATGGGCTTTAATGTATGTAAATCGACGGTATCTGACCAAGTTAGTTGCAAACTCACTCAAATATATAAGAATTGATGAGATTCGACTTGAAATGTGGAAGATAGACTTGAAAAATTTTCAATCAACACAAAGTGACAATCGACCTCAATGGGCTTCAATGGATGTAAATCGACGGTATCTGACCAAGTTAGTTGCAAACTCACTCAAATATATGAGAATTGATGAGATTCGATTTGAAATGAGGAAGATAGAATTAAAAAAGTTTCTATCAACACAAAGTGACAATCGACCTCAATGGGCTTCAATGGATGTAAATCGACGATATCTGACAAAGTTAGTTGCAAATTCACTCGAATATATGAGAATTGATGAGATCGACTCGAAATGAGGAAGATAGACTTTGGAAATTTTCAATCGACACAAAGAGACAATCGACCTCAATGGGCTTCAATTGATGGATGTAAATCGACGATATCTGACAAAGTTAGTTGCAAACTCACTCAAATATATAAGAATTGATGGGATTCGACTTGAAATGAGGAAGAAAGACTCTAAAAATTTTCAATAAACGCAAAGTGACAATCGACCACAATGGGCTTCAATGGATGGATGTAAATCGACGGTATCTGACAAAGTTAGTTGCAAATTCACTCAAATATATGAGAATTGATGAGA
This sequence comes from Diorhabda sublineata, assembly GCF_026230105.1. Taxonomy (NCBI): domain Eukaryota; kingdom Metazoa; phylum Arthropoda; class Insecta; order Coleoptera; family Chrysomelidae; genus Diorhabda; species Diorhabda sublineata. The sequence goes on along the minus strand of NC_079482.1, from coordinate 10,522,695 downwards.
TTCGACTTGAAATGAGGAAGATAGATTTAAAAAATTTTCAATCAACATAAAGTGACAATCGACCTCAATGGGCTTCAATGGATGTAAATCGACGGTATCTGACCAAGTTAGTTGCAAACTCACTCAAATATATGAGAATTGATGAGATTCGACTTGAAATGTGGGAGATAGACTTGAAAAATTTTCTATCAACACAAAGTGACAATTGACCTCAATGGGCTTTAATGTATGTAAATCGACGGTATCTGACCAAGTTAGTTGCAAAATCACTCAAATATATAAGAATTGATGAGATTCGATTTGAAATGAGGAAGATAGAATTAAAAAAGTTTCTATCAACACAAAGTGACAATCGACCTCAATGGGCTTCAATGGATGTAAATCGACGATATCTGACAAAGTTAGTTGCAAATTCACTCGAATATATGAGAATTGATGAGATCGACTCGAAATGAGGAAGATAGACTTTGGAAATTTTCAATCGACACAAAGAGACAATCGACCTCAATGGGCTTCAATTGATGGATGTAAATCGACGATATCTGACAAAGTTAGTTGCAAACTCACTCAAATATATAAGAATTGATGGGATTCGACTTGAAATGAGGAAGAAAGACTCTAAAAATTTTCAATAAACGCAAAGTGACAATCGACCACAATGGGCTTCAATGGATGGATGTAAATCGACGGTATCTGACAAAGTTAGTTGCAAATTCACTCAAATATATGAGAATTGATGAGATTCGACTTGAAATGAGGAAGATAGATTTAAAAAATTTTCAATCAACATAAAGTGACAATCGACCTCAATGGGCTTCAATGGATGTAAATCGACGGTATCTGACCAAGTTAGTTGCAAACTCACTCAAATATATGAGAATTGATGAGATTCGACTTGAAATGTGGGAGATAGACTTGAAAAATTTTCTATCAACACAAAGTGACAATTGACCTCAATGGGCTTTAATGTATGTAAATCGACGGTATCTGACCAAGTTAGTTGCAAAATCACTCAAATATATAAGAATTGATGAGAATTGACTTGAAATGAGGAAGATAGACTTTAAAAATTTTCAATCAACGCAAAGTAACAATCGACTTCAATGGGCTTCAATGGATGTAAATCGACGGTATCTGACCAAGTTAGTTGCAAACTCACTCAAATATATAAGAATTGATGAGATTCGACTTGAAATGAGGAAGCTGGACTTTGAAAATTTTCAATCAACACAAAGTGACAATCGACCTCAATGGGCTTCAATGGATGTAAATCGACGGTATCTGACCAAGTTAGTTGCAAACTCACTCAAATATATGAGAATCGATGAGATTCGATTTGAAATGAGGAAGATAGACTTTGAAAATTTTCAATCGACACAAAGTGACAATCGACCTCAATGGGCTTCAATTGATGGATGTAAATCGACGATATCTGACAAAGTTAGTTGCAAACTCACTCAAATATATGAGAATTGATGAGATTCGACTTGAAATGAGGAAGATAGAATTAAAAAAGTTTCTATCAACACAAAGTGATAATCAACCTCAATGGGCTTCAATGGATGTAAATCGACGGTATCTGACAAAGTTAGTTGCAAACTCACTCAAATATATGAGAATTGATGAGATTCGACTTGAAATGTGGAAGATAGATTTGAAAAATTTTCTATCAACACAAAGTGACAATTGACCTCAATGGGCTTCAATGTATGTAAATCGACGGTATCTGACCAAGTTAGTTGCAAACTCACTCAAATACATAAGAATTGATGAGAATCGACTTGAAATGAGGAAGATAGACTTTAAAAATTTTCAATCAACGCAAAGTGACAATCGACTCCAATGGGCTTCAATGGATGTAAATCGACGATATCTGACAAAGTTAGTTGCAAACTCACTCAAATATATGAGAATTGAGGAGATTCGACTTGAAATGAGGAAGATAGACTTTGAAAATTTTCAATCAACACAAAGTGACAATCGACCTCAATGGGCTTCAATGGTTGTAAATCGACGGTATCTGACCAAGTTAGTTGCAAACTCACTCAAATATATAAGAATTGATGAGATTGGACTTGAAATGAGAGAGAGAGAATTAAAAAATTTTCTATCAACACAAAGTGACAATCGACCTCAATGGGCTTCAATGGATGTAAATCGACGGTATCTGACCAAGTTAGTTGCAAACTCACTCAAATATATAAGAATTGATGAGATTCTATTTGAAATGAGGAAGATAGAATTAAAAAAGTTTCTATCAACACAAAGTGACAATCGACCTCAATGGGCTTCAATGGATGTAAATCGACGATATCTGACAAAGTTAGTTGCAAATTCACTCGAATATATGAGAATTGATGAGATCGACTCGAAATGAGGAAGATAGACTTTGAAAATTTTCAATCGACACAAAGAGACAATCGACCTCAATGGGCTTCAATTGATGGATGTAAATCGACGATATCTGACAAAGTTAGTTGCAAACTCACTCAAATATATGAGAATTGAGGAGATTCGACTTGAAATGAGGAAGATAGACTTTGAAAATTTTCAATCAACACAAAGTGACAATCGACCTCAATGGGCTTCAATGGATGTAAATCGACGGTATCTGACCAAGTTAGTTGCAAACTCACTCAAATATATAAGAATTGATGAGATTCGACTTGAAATGAGAGAGAGAGAATTAAAAAATTTTCTATCAACACAAAGTGACAATCGACCTCAATGGGCTTCAATGGATGTAAATCGACGATATCTAACAAAGTTAGTTGCAAACTCACTCAAATATATGAGAATTGATGAGATTCGATTTGAAATGAGGAAGATAGAATTAAAAAAGTTTCTATCAACACAAAGTGACAATCGACCTCAATGGGCTTCAATGGATGTAAATCGACGGTATCTGACAAAGTTAGTTGCAAACTCACTCAAATATATGAGAATTGAGGGGATTCGACTTGAAATGAGGAAGATAGATTTTAAAAATTTTCTATCAACACAAAGTGACAATCGACCTCAATGGGCTTCAATGGATGTAAATCGACGGTATCTGAGCAAGTTAGTTGCAAAATCACTCAAATACATAAGAATTGATGAGATTCGACTTGAAATGAGGAAGATAGACTTGAAAAATTTTCTATCAACACAAAGTGACAATCGACCTCAATGGGCTTCAATGGATGTAAATCGACGGTATCTGACCAAGTTAGTTGCAAACTCACTCAAATATATGAGAATTGATGAGATTCGACTTGGAATGTGGAAGATAGACTTGAAAAATTTTCTATCAACACAAAGTGACAATTGACCTCAATGGGCTTTAATGTATGTAAATCGACGGTATCTGACCAAGTTAGTTGCAAAATCACTCAAATATATAAGAATTGATGAGAATCGACTTGAAATGAGGAAGATAGACTTTAAAAATTTTCAATCAACGCAAAGTGACAATCGACTTCAATGGGCTTCAATGGATGTAAATCGACGATATCTGACAAAGTTAGTTGCAAACTCACTCAAATATATGAGAATTGAGGAGATTCGACTTGAAATGAGGAAGATAGACTTTGAAAATTTTCAATCAACACAAAGTGACAATCGACCTCAATGGGCTTCAATGGATGTAAATCGACGGTATCTGACCAAGTTAGTTGCAAACTCACTCAAATATATGAGAATTGATGAGATTCGACTTGAAATGAGGAAGATAGACTTTGAAAATTTTCAATCAACACAAAGTGACAATCGACCTCAATGGGCTTCAATGGATGTAAATCGACGGTATCTGACCAAGTTAGTTGCAAACTCACTCAAATATATAAGAATTGATGAGATTCGACTTGAAATGAGGGAGATAGACTTTGAAAATTTTCAATCAACGCAAAGTGACAATCGACCACAATGGGCTTCAATGGATGTAAATCGACGATATCTGACAAAGTTCGTTGCAAACTCACTCAAATATATGAGAATTGATGAGATTCGACTTGAAATGAGGAAGATAGACTTTAAAAATTTTCAATCAACACAAAGTGACAATCGACCTAATGGGCTTCAATGGATGGATGTAAATCGACGATATCTGACAAAGTTAATTGCAAACTCACTCAAATATATGAGACTTGATGAGATTCGACTTGGAATGAGGGAGATAGACTTTGGAAATTTTCAAACAACACAAAGTGACAATCGACCTCAATGGGCTCCAATGGCTGGATGTAAATCGACGATATCTGACAAAGTTAGTCGCAAACTCACTCAAATATATGAGAATTGATGAGATTCGACTTGAAATGAGGAAGATAGAATTAAAAAAGTTTCTATCAACACAAAGTGACAATCGACCTCAATGAGCTTCAATGGATGTAAATCGACGGTATCTGACAAGTTAGTTGCAAACTCACTCAAATATATGAGAATTGAGGAGATTCGACTTGAAATGAGGAAGATAGACTTTGAAAATTTTCAATCAACACAAAGTGACAATCGACCTCAATGGGCTTCAATGGTTGTAAATCGACGGTATCTGACCAAGTTAGTTGCAAACTCACTCAAATATATAAGAATTGATGAGATTGGACTTGAAATGAGAGAGAGAGAATTAAAAAATTTTCTATCAACACAAAGTGACAATCGACCTCAATGGGCTTCAATGGATGTAAATCGACGGTATCTGACCAAGTTAGTTGCAAACTCACTCAAATATATAAGAATTGATGAGATTCGATTTGAAATGAGGAAGATAGAATTAAAAAAGTTTCTATCAACACAAAGTGACAATCGACCTCAATGGGCTTCAATGGATGTAAATCGACGATATCTGACAAAGTTAGTTGCAAATTCACTCGAATATATGAGAATTGATGAGATCGACTCGAAATGAGGAAGATAGACTTTGAAAATTTTCAATCGACACAAAGAGACAATCGACCTCAATGGGCTTCAATTGATGGATGTAAATCGACGATATCTGACAAAGTTAGTTGCAAACTCACTCAAATATATGAGAATTGAGGAGATTCGACTTGAAATGAGGAAGATAGACTTTGAAAATTTTCAATCAACACAAAGTGACAATCGACCTCAATGGGCTTCAATGGATGTAAATCGACGGTATCTGACCAAGTTAGTTGCAAACTCACTCAAATATATAAGAATTGATGAGATTCGACTTGAAATGAGAGAGAGAGAATTAAAAAATTTTCTATCAACACAAAGTGACAATCGACCTCAATGGGCTTCAATGGATGTAAATCGACGATATCTAACAAAGTTAGTTGCAAACTCACTCAAATATATGAGAATTGATGAGATTCGACTTGAAATGAGGAAGATATACTTTGAAAATTTTCAATCAACACAAAGTGACAATCGACCTCAATGGGCTTCAATGGATGTAAATCGACGGTATCTGACCAAGTTAGTTGCAAACTCACTCAAATATATGAGAATTGATGAGATTCGATTTGAAATGAGGAAGATAGAATTAAAAAAGTTTCTATCAACACAAAGTGACAATCGACCTCAATGGGCTTCAATGGATGTAAATCGACGGTATCTGACAAAGTTAGTTGCAAACTCACTCAAATATATGAGAATTGAGGGGATTCGACTTGAAATGAGGAAGATAGATTTTAAAAATTTTCTATCAACACAAAGTGACAATCGACCTCAATGGGCTTCAATGGATGTAAATCGACGGTATCTGAGCAAGTTACTTGCAAACTCACTCAAATATATAAGAATTGATGAGATTCGACTTGAAATGAGGAAGATAGAATTAAAAAAGTTTCTATCAACACAAAGTGATAATCAACCTCAATGGGCTTCAATGGATGTAAATCGACGGTACCTGACAAAGTTAGTTGCAAACTCACTCAAATATATGGGAATTGATGAGATTCGACTTGAAATGTGGAAGATAGACTTGAAAAATTTTCTATGAACACAAAGTGACAATTGATCTCAATGGGCTTTAATGTATGTAAATCGACGGTATCTGACCAAGTTAGTTGCAAAATCACTCAAATACATAAGAATTGATGAGATTCGACTTGAAATGAGGAAGATAGACTTGAAAAATTTTCTATCAACACAAAGTGACAATCGACCTCAATGGGCTTCAATGGATGTAAATCGACGGTATCTGACCAAGTTAGTTGCAAACTCACTCAAATATATGAGAATTGATGAGATTCGACTTGAAATGTGGAAGATAGACTTGAAAAATTTTCTATCAACACAAAGTGACAATTGACCTCAATGGGCTTTAATGTATGTAAATCGACGGTATCTGACCAAGTTAGTTGCAAAATCACTCAAATATATAAGAATTGATGAGAATCGACTTGAAATGAGGAAGATAGACTTTAAAAATTTTCAATCAACGCAAAGTGACAATCGACTTCAATGGGCTTCAATGGATGTAAATCGACGATATCTGACAAAGTTAGTTGCAAACTCACTCAAATATATGAGAATTGAGGAGATTCGACTTGAAATGAGGAAGATAGACTTTGAAAATTTTCAATCAACACAAAGTGACAATCGACCTCAATGGGCTTCAATGGATGTAAATCGACGGTATCTGACCAAGTTAGTTGCAAACTCACTCAAATATATGGGAATTGATGAGATTCGACTTGAAATGAGGAAGATAGACTTTGAAAATTTTCAATCAACACAAAGTGACAATCGACCTCAATGGGCTTCAATGGATGTAAATCGACGGTATCTGACCAAGTTAGTTGCAAACTCACTCAAATATATAAGAATTGATGAGATTCGACTTGAAATGAGGGAGATAGACTTTGAAAATTTTCAATCAACGCAAAGTGACAATCGACCACAATGGGCTTCAATGGATGTAAATCGACGATATCTGACAAAGTTCGTTGCAAACTCACTCAAATATATGAGAATTGATGAGATTCGACTTGAAATGAGGAAGATAGACTTTAAAAATTTTCAATCAACACAAAGTGACAATCGACCTAATGGGCTTCAATGGATGGATGTAAATCGACGATATCTGACAAAGTTAATTGCAAACTCACTCAAATATATGAGACTTGATGAGATTCGACTTGGAATGAGGGAGATAGACTTTGGAAATTTTCAAACAACACAAAGTGACAATCGACCTCAATGGGCTCCAATGGCTGGATGTAAATCGACGATATCTGACAAAGTTAGTCGCAAACTCACTCAAATATATGAGAATTGATGAGATTCGACTTGAAATGAGGAAGATAGAATTAAAAAAGTTTCTATCAACACAAAGTGACAATCGACCTCAATGAGCTTCAATGGATGTAAATCGACGGTATCTGACAAGTTAGTTGCAAACTCACTCAAATATATGAGAATTGATGAGATTCTACTTGAAATGAGGGAGATAGACTTTAAAAATTTTCAATCAACAAAAAGTGACAATCGACCTCAATGGGCTTCAATGGATGTAAATCTACAATATCTGACCAAGTTACTTGCAAACTCACTCAAATATATAAGAATGGATTAGATTCGACTTGAAATGAGGAAGATAGAATTAAAAAAGTTTCTATCAACACAAAGTGACAATCGACCTCAATGAGCTTCAATGGATGTAAATCGACGGTATCTGACCAAGTTAGTTGCAAACTCACTCAAATATATAAGAATTGATGATATTCGACTTGAAATGAGGAAGATAGAATTAAACAAGTTTCTATCAACACAAAGTGACAATCGACCTCAATCGGCTCCAATGGATGTAAATCGACGATATCTGACAAAGTTAGTTGCAAACTCACTCAAATATATGAGAATTGATGAGATTCGACTTGAAATGAGGAAGATAGACTTTAAAAATTTTCAATCAACACAAAGTGACAATCGATCTAATGGGCTTCAATGGATGGATGTAAATCGACGATATCTGACAAAGTTAGTTGCAAGCTCACTCAAATATATGAGAATTGATGAGATTCGACTTGAAATGAGGAAGATAGACTTTGAAAATTTTCAATCAACGCAAAGTGACAATCGACCTCAATGGGCTTCAATGGATGGAAATCGACGATATCTGACAAAGTTAGTTGCAAACTCACTCAAATATATAAGATGTGATGAGATTCGACTTGAAATGAGGACGATAGAATTAAAAAAGTTTCTATCAACAGAAAGTGACAATCGACCTCAATCGGCTTCAATGGATGTAAATCGACGATATCTGACAAAGTTAGTTGCAAACTCACTGAAATATTTAAGACTTTATGAGATTAGACTTGAAATGAGGAAGATAGACTTTGAAAATTTTCAATCAACACAAAGTGACAATCGACCTCAATGGGCTTCAATGGATGGATGTAAATCGACGATATCTGACAAAGTTAGTTGCAAACTCACTCAAATATATGAGAATTGATGAGATTCGACTTGAAATGAGGAAGATATACTTTGAAAATTTTCAATCAACACAAAGTGACAATCGACCTCAATGGGCTTCAATGGATGTAAATCGACGGTATCTGACCAAGTTAGTTGCAAAATCACTCAAATATATGAGAATTGATGAGATTCGACTTGAAATGAGGAAGATATACTTTAAAAATTTTCAATCAACACAAAGTGACAATCGACCTCAATGAGCTTCAATGGATGTAAATCGACGGTATCTGAGCAAGTTAGTTGCAAAATCACTCAAATATATAAGAATTGATGAGATTCGACTTGAAATGAGGAAGATAGACTTTGAAAATTTTCAATCAACGCAAAGTGAAAATCGACCTCAATGGGCTTCAATGGATGGATGTAAATCGACGATATCTGACAAAGTTAGTTGCAAACTCACTCAAATATATGAGAATTGATGAGATTCGACTTGAAATGAGGGAGATATACAATAAAAATTTACAATCAACACAAAGTGACAATCGATCTAATGGGCTTCAATGGATGGATGTAAATCGATGATATCTGACAAAGTTAGTTGCAAGCTCACTCAAATATATGAGAATTGATGAGATTCGACTTGAAATGAGGGAGATAGACTTTGAAAATTATCAATCAACACAAAGTGACAATCCACCTCAACGGGCTTCAATGGATGTAATCGACGGTATCTGACCAAGTTAGTTGCAAACTCACTCAAATATATAAGAATTGATGAGATTCGACTTGAAATGAGGACGATAGAATTAAAAAAGTTTCTATCAACAGAAAGTGACAATCGACCTCAATCGGCTTCAATGGATGTAAATCGACGATATCTGACAAAGTTAGTTGCAAACTCACTCAAATATATGAGACTTGATGATATTCGACTTGAAATGGGGAAGATAGAATTGAAAAAGTTTCTATCAACACAAAGTGACAATCGACCTTAATCGGCTTCAATGGATGTAAATCGACGATAGCTGACAAAGTTAGTTGCAAACTCACTCAAATATATGAGAATTGATGAGATTCGACTTGAAATGAGGAAGATAGACTTTGAAAATTTTCTATCAACACAAAGTGACAATCGATCTAATGGGCTTCAATGGATGGATGTAAATCGACGATATCTGACAAAGTTAGTTGCAAACTCACTGAAATATATGAGACTTGATGAGATTAGACTTGAAATGAGGAAGATAGACTTTGAAAATTTTCAATCAACACAAAGTGACAATCTTCCTCAATGGGCTTCAATGGATGGATGTAAATCGACGATATGTGACAAAGTTAGTTGCAAACTCACTCAAATATATGAGAATTGATGAGATTCGACTTGAAATGAGGAAGATATACAATAAAAATTTACAATCAACACAAAGTGACAATCGACCTCAATCGGCTTCAATGGATGTAAATCGACGATATCTGACAAAGTTAGTTGCAAAATCACTGAAATATATAAGACTTGATGAGATTAGACTTGGAATGAGGAAGATAGACTTTGAAAATTTTCAATCAACGCAAAGTGACAATCGACCTCAATGGGCTTCAATGGATGGAAATCGACGATATCTGACAAAGTTAGTTGCAAACTCACTCAAATATATAAGATGTGATGAGATTCGACTTGAAATGAGGACGATAGAATTAAAAAAGTTTCTATCAACAGAAAGTGACAATCGACCTCAATCGGCTTCAATGGATGTAAATCGACGATATCTGACAAAGTTAGTTGCAAACTCACTGAAATATATAAGACTTTATGAGATTAGACTTGAAATGAGGAAGATAGACTTTGAAAATTTTCAATCAACACAAAGTGACAATCGACCTCAATGGGCTTCAATGGATGGATGTAAATCGACGATATCTGACAAAGTTAGTTGCAAACTCACTCAAATATATGAGAATTGATGAGATTCGACTTGAAATGAGGAAGATATACTTTGAAAATTTTCAATCAACACATAGTGACAATCGACCTCAATGGGCTTCAATGGATGTAAATCGACGGTATCTGACCAAGTTAGTTGCAAAATCACTCAAATATATGAGAATTGATGAGATTCGACTTGAAATGAGGAAGATATACTTTAAAAATTTTCAATCAACACAAAGTGACAATCGACCTCAATGAGCTTTAATGGATGTAAATCGACGGTATCTGAGCAAGTTAGTTGCAAAATCACTCAAATATATAAGAATTGATGAGATTCGACTTGAAATGAGGAAGATAGACTTTGAAAATTTTCAATCAACGCAAAGTGAAAATCGACCTCAATGGGCTTCAATGGATGGATGTAAATCGACGATATCTGACAAAGTTAGTTGCAAACTCACTCAAATATATGAGAATTGATGAGATTCGACTTGAAATGAGGGAGATATACAATAAAAATTTACAATCAACACAAAGTGACAATCGATCTAATGGGCTTCAATGGATGGATGTAAATCGATGATATCTGACAAAGTTAGTTGCAAGCTCACTCAAATATATGAGAATTGATGAGATTCGACTTGAAATGAGGGAGATAGACTTTGAAAATTATCAATCAACACAAAGTGACAATCCACCTCAACGGGCTTCAATGGATGTAATCGACGGTATCTGACCAAGTTAGTTGCAAACTCACTCAAATATATAAGAATTGATGAGATTCGACTTGAAATGAGGACGATAGAATTAAAAAAGTTTCTATCAACAGAAAGTGACAATCAACCTCAATCGGCTTCAATGGATGTAAATCGACGATATCTGACAAAGTTAGTTGCAAACTCACTCAAATATATGAGACTTGATGATATTCGACTTGAAATGGGGAAGATAGAATTGAAAAAGTTTCTATCAACACAAAGTGACAATCGACCTTAATCGGCTTCAATGGATGTAAATCGACGATAGCTGACAAAGTTATTTGCAAACTCACTCAAATATATGAGAATTGATGAGATTCGACTTGAAATGAGGAAGATAGACTTTGAAAATTTTCTATCAACACAAAGTGACAATCGATCTAATGGGCTTCAATGGATGGATGTAAATCGACGATATCTGACAAAGTTAGTTGCAAACTCACTGAAATATATGAGACTTGATGAGATTAGACTTGAAATGAGGAAGATAGACTTTGAAAATTTTCAATCAACACAAAGTGACAATCTTCCTCAATGGGCTTCAATGGATGGATGTAAATCGACGATATGTGACAAAGTTAGTTGCAAACTCACTCAAATATATGAGAATTGATGAGATTCGACTTGAAATGAGGAAGATATACAATAAAAATTTACAATCAACACAAAGTGACAATCGACCTCAATCGGCTTCAATGGATGTAAGTCGACGATAGCTGACAAAGTTAGTTGCAAAATCACTCAAATATATAAGAATTGATGAGATTCGACTTGAAATGAGGAAGATAGACTTTGAAAATTTTCAATCAACAGAAAGTGACAATCGACCTCAATCGGCTTCAATGGATGTAAATCGACGATATCTGACAAAGTTAGTTGCAAACTCACTGAAATATATAAGACTTGATGAGATTAGACTTGAAATGAGGAAGATAGACTTTGAAAATTTTCAATCAACACAAAGTGACAATCGACCTCAATTGGCTTCAATAGATGGATGTAAATCGACGATATCTGACAAAGTTAGTTGCAAACTCACTCAAATATATGAGAATTGATGAGATTCGACTTGAAATGAGGAAGATATACTTTGGAAATTTTCAATCAACACAAAGTGACAATCGACCTCAATGGGCTTCAATGGATGTAAATCGACGGTATCTGACCAAGTTAGTTGCAAATGCAAATGAGTTGAAATGAGGACGATAGAATTAAAAAAGTTTCTATCAACAGAAAGTGACAATCGACCTCAATCAGCTTCAATGGATGTAAATCGACGATATCTGACAAAGTTAGTTGCAAACTCACTGAAATATATGAGACTTGATGAGATTAGACTTGAAATGAGGAAGATAGACTGAAAATTTTCAATCAACACAAAGTGACAATCGACCCCAATGGGCTTCAATGGATGGATGTAAATCGACGATATCTGACAAAGTTAGTTGCAAACTCACTCAAATATATGAGAATTGATGAGATTCGACTTGAAATGAGGAAGATATACTTTAAAAATTTTCAATCAACACAAAGTGACAATCGACCTCAATGGGCTTCAATGGATGTAAATCGACGGTATCTGAGCAAGTTAGTTGCAAAATCACTCAAATATATAAGAATTGATGAGATTCGACTTGAAATGAGGAAGATAGACTTTGAAAATTTTCAATCAACGCAAAGTGACAATCGACCTCAATGGGCTTCGATGGATGTAATCGACGGTATCTGACCAAGTTAGTTGCAAACTCACTCAAATATATGAGACTTGATGATATTCGACTTGAAATGGGGAAGATAGAATTAAAAAAGTTTCTATCAACACAAAGTGACAATCGACCTCAATCGGCTTCAATGGATGTAAATCGACGATAGCTGACAAAGTTAGTTGCAAACTCACTCAAATATATGAGAATTGAAGAGATTCGACTTGAAATGAGGAAGATAGACTTTGATAATTTTCAATCAACACAAAGTGACAATCGATCTAATGGGCTTCAATGGATGGATGTAAATCGACGATATCTGACAAAGTTAGTTGCAAACTCACTGAAATATATGAGACTTGATGAGATTAGACTTGAAATGAGGAAGATAGACTTTGAAAATTTTCAATCAACACAAAGTGACAATCTTCCTCAATGGGCTTCAATGGATGGATGTAAATCGACGATATCTGACAAAGTTAGTTGCAAACTCACTCAAATATATGAGAATTGATGAGATTCGACTTGAATTGAGGAAGATATACTTTAAAAATTTACAATCAACACAAAGTGACAATCGACCTCAATCGGCTTCAATGGATGTAAATCGACGATAGCTGACAAAGTTAGTTGCAAACTCACTCAAATATATGAGAATTGATGAGATTCAACTTGAGATGAGGAAGATAGATTTTAAAAATTTTCAATCAACACAAAGTGACAATCGACCTCATTGGGCTTCAATGGATGTAAATCGACGGTATCTGACCAAGTTGCTTGCAAACTCACTCAAATATATAAGAATTGATGAGATTCGACTTGAAATGAGGAAGATAGAATTAAAAAAGTTTCTATCAACAAAAAGTGACAATCAACCTCAATTGGCTTCAATGGATAAAAATCGACGGTACCTGACCAAGTTAGTTGCAAAATCACTCAAATATATAGGAATTGATGAGATTCGACTTGAAATGAGGAAGATAGACTTTAAAAAATTTTTATCAACGCAAAATGACAATCGACCTCAATGGGCTTCAATGGATGTAAATCGACGGTATCTGACCAAGTTAGTTGCAAAATCACTCAAATATATAAGAATTGATGAGATTCGACTTGAAATGAGGAAGATAGACTTTAAAAATTTTCAATCAACGCAAAGTGACAATCGACCTCAATCGGCTTCAATGGATGTAAATAGACGATATCTGACAAAGTCAGTTGCAAACTCAGTCAAATATATGAGAATTGATGAGATTCTACTTGAAATGAGGGAGATAGACTTTAAAAATTTTCAATCAACACAAAGTGACAATCGACCTCAATGGGCTTCAATGGATGTAAATCGACGGTATCTGACCAAGTTACTTGCAAACTCACTCAAATATATAAGAATTGATGAGATTCGACTTGAAATGAGGAAAATAGAATTAAAAAAGTTTCTATCAACACAAAGTGACAATCGACCTCAATGAGCTTCAATGGATGTAAATCGACGGTATCTGACCAAGTTAGTGGCAACCTCACTCAAATATATAAGAATTGATGAGATTCGACTTGAAATGAGGAAGATAGAATTAAACAAGTTTCTATCAACACAAAGTGACAATCGACCTCAATCGGCTTCAATGGATGTAAATCGACGATATCTGACATAGTTAGTTGCAAACTCACTCAAATATATGAGAATTGATGAGATTCGACTTGAAATGAGGAAGATAGACTTTAAAAATTTCCAATCAACACAAAGTGACAATCGATCTAATGGGCTTCAATGGATGGATGTAAATCGACGATATCTGACAAAGTTAGTTGCAAGCTCACTCAAATATATGAGAATTGATGAGATTCGACTTGAAATGAGGAAGATAGACTTTGAAAATTTTCAATCAACGCAAAGTGACAATCGACCTCAATGGGCTTCAATGGATGGAAATCGACGATATCTGACAAAGTTAGTTGCAAACTCACTCAAATATATAAGAATTGATGAGATTCGACTTGAAATGTGGACGATAGAATTAAAAAAGTTTCTATCAACAGAAAGTGACAATCGACCTCAATCGGCTTCAATGGATGTAAATCGACGATATCTGACAAAGTTAGTTGCAAACTCACTGAAATATATAAGACTTGATGAGATTAGACTTGAAATGAGGAAGATAGACTTTGAAAATTTTCAATCAACACAAAGTGACAATCGACCTCAATGGGCTTCAATGGATGGATGTAAATCGACGATATCTGACAAAGTTAGTTGTAAACTCACTCAAATATATGAGAATTGATGAGATTCGACTTGAAATGAGGAAGATATACTTTGAAAATTTTCAATCAACACAAAGTGACAATCGACCTCAATGGGCTTCAATGGATGTAAATCGACGGTATCTGACCAAGTTAGTTGCAAAATCACTCAAATATATAAGAATTGATGAGATTCGACTTGAAATGAGGACGATAGAATTAAAAAAGTTTCTATCAACAGAAAGTGACAATCGACCTCAATCGGCTTCAATGGATGTAAATCGACGATATCTGACAAAGTTAGTTGCAAACTCACTGAAATATATGAGACTTGATGAGATTAGACTTGAAATGAGGAAGATAGACTTTGAAAATTTTCAATCAACACAAAGTGACAATCGACCTCAATGGGCTTCAATGGATGGATGTAAATCGACGATATCTGACAAAGTTAGTTGCAAACTCACTCAAATATATGAGAATTGATGAGATTGGACTTGAAATGAGGAAGATATACTTTAAAAATTTTCAATCAACACAAAGTGACAATCGACCTCAATGGGCTTCAATGGATGTAAATCGACGGTATCTGAGCAAGTTAGTTGCAAAATCACTCAAATATATAAGAATTGATGAGATTCGACTTGAAATGAGGAAGATAGACTTTGAAAATTTTCAATCAACGCAAAGTGAAAATCGACCTCAATGGGCTTCAATGGATGGATGTAAATCGACGATATCTGACAAAGTTAGTTGCAAACTCACTCAAATATATGAGAATTGATGAGATTCGACTTGAAATGAGGAAGATATACAATAAAAATTTACAAAAAACACAAAGTGACAATCGACCTCAATGGGCTTCAATGGATGTAAATCGACGGTATCTGACCAAGTTAGTTGCAAACTCACTCGAATATATGAGACTTGATGATATTCGACTTGAAATGAGGAAGATAGACTTTAAAAATTTTCAATCAACACAAAGTGACAATCGACCTAATAGGCTTCAATGGATGAATGTAAATCGACGATATCTGACAAAGTTAGTTCCAAACTCACTCAAATATATGAGAATTGATGAGATTCGACTTGAAATGAGGAAGATAGAATTAAAAAAGTTTCTATCAACACAAAGTGACAATCGACCTCAATGAGCTTCAATGGATGTAAATCGACGATATCTGACAAAGTTAGTCGCAAACTCACTCAAATATATGAGAATTGATGAGATTCGACTTGAAATGAGGAAGATAGAATTAAAAAAGTTTCTATCAACACAAAGTGATGATCAACCTCAATGGGCTTCAATGGATGTAAATCGACGGTACCTGACAAAGTTAGTTGCAAACTCACTCAAATATATAAGAATTGATGAGATTCGACTTGAAATGAGGAAGATAGAATTAAACAAGTTTCTATCAACACAAAGTGACAATCGACCTCAATCGGCTTCAATGGATGTAAATCGACGATATCTGACAAAGTTAGTTGCAAACTCACTCAAATATATGAGAATTGATGAGATTCTACTTGAAATGAGGAAAATAGAATTAAAAAAGTTTCTATCAACACAAAGTGACAATCGACCTCAATGAGCTTCAATGGATGTAAATCGACGGTATCTGACCAAGTTAGTGGCAACCTCACTCAAATATATAAGAATTGATGAGATTCGACTTGAAATGGGGAAGATAGAATTAAAAAAGTTTCTATCAACACAAAGTGACAATCGACCTCAATCGGCTTCAATGGATGTAAATCGACGATAGCTGACAAAGTTAGTTGCAAACTCACTCAAATATATGAGAATTGAAGAGATTCGACTTGAAATGAGGAAGATAGACTTTGAAAATTTTCAATCAACACAAAGTGACAATCGATCTAATGGGCTTCAATGGATGGATGTAAATCGACGATATCTGACAAAGTTAGTTGCAAACTCACTGAAATATATGAGACTTGATGAGATTAGACTTGAAATGAGGAAGATAGACTTTGAAAATTTTCAATCAACACAAAGTGACAATCGACCTCAATGGGCTTCAATGGATGGATGTAAATCGACGATATCTGACAAAGTTAGTTGTAAACTCACTCAAATATATGAGAATTGATGAGATTCGACTTGAAATGAGGAAGATATACTTTGAAAATTTTCAATCAACACAAAGTGACAATCGACCTCAATGGGCTTCAATGGATGTAAATCGACGGTATCTGACCAAGTTAGTTGCAAAATCACTCAAATATATAAGAATTGATGAGATTCGACTTGAAATGAGGACGATAGAATTAAAAAAGTTTCTATCAACAGAAAGTGACAATCGACCTCAATCGGCTTCAATGGATGTAAATCGACGATATCTGACAAAGTTAGTTGCAAACTCACTGAAATATATGAGACTTGATGAGATTAGACTTGAAATGAGGAAGATAGACTTTGAAAATTTTCAATCAACACAAAGTGACAATCGACCTCAATGGGCTTCAATGGATGGATGTAAATCGACGATATCTGACAAAGTTAGTTGCAAACTCACTCAAATATATGAGAATTGATGAGATTGGACTTGAAATGAGGAAGATATACTTTAAAAATTTTCAATCAACACAAAGTGACAATCGACCTCAATGGGCTTCAATGGATGTAAATCGACGGTATCTGAGCAAGTTAGTTGCAAAATCACTCAAATATATAAGAATTGATGAGATTCGACTTGAAATGAGGAAGATAGACTTTGAAAATTTTCAATCAACGCAAAGTGAAAATCGACCTCAATGGGCTTCAATGGATGGATGTAAATCGACGATATCTGACAAAGTTAGTTGCAAACTCACTCAAATATATGAGAATTGATGAGATTCGACTTGAAATGAGGAAGATATACAATAAAAATTTACAATCAACACAAAGTGACAATCGACCTCAATGGGCTTCAATGGATGTAAATCGACGGTATCTGAGCAAGTTAGTTGCAAAATCACTCAAATATATAAGAATTGATGAGATTCGACTTGAAATGAGGAAGATAGACTTTGAAAATTTTCAATCAACGCAAAGTGAAAATCGACCTCAATGGGCTTCAATGGATGGATGTAAATCGACGATATCTGACAAAGTTAGTTGCAAACTCACTCAAATATATGAGAATTGATGAGATTCGACTTGAAATGAGGAAGATATACAATAAAAATTTACAATCAACACAAAGTGACAATCGACCTCAATGGGCTTCA
This sequence comes from Diorhabda sublineata, assembly GCF_026230105.1. Classification (NCBI taxonomy): domain Eukaryota; kingdom Metazoa; phylum Arthropoda; class Insecta; order Coleoptera; family Chrysomelidae; genus Diorhabda; species Diorhabda sublineata. The sequence continues at coordinate 10,504,447 of NC_079482.1, read as the reverse complement.
ATGGATGTAAATCGACGGTATCTGACCAAGTTAGTTGCAAACTCACTCGAATATATGAGACTTGATGAGATTCGACTTGGAATGAGGAAGATAGACTTTGAAAATTTTCAAACAACACAAAGTGACAATCGACCTCAATGGGCTCCAATGGCTGGATGTAAATCGACGATATCTGACAAAGTTAGTCGCAAACTCACTCAAATATATGAGAATTGATGAGATTCGACTTGAAATGAGGAAGATAGAATTAAAAAAGTTTCTATCAACACAAAGTGACAATCGACCTCAATGAGCTTCAATGGATGTAAATCGACGATATCTGACAAAGTTAGTCGCAAACTCACTCAAATATATGAGAATTGATGAGATTCGACTTGAAATGAGGAAGATAGAATTAAAAAAGTTTCTATCAACACAAAGTGATGATCAACCTCAATGGGCTTCAATGGATGTAAATCGACGGTACCTGACAAAGTTAGTTGCAAACTCACTCAAATATATAAGAATTGATGAGATTCGACTTGAAATGAGGAAGATAGAATTAAACAAGTTTCTATCAACACAAAGTGACAATCGACCTCAATCGGCTTCAATGGATGTAAATCGACGATATCTGACAAAGTTAGTTGCAAACTCACTCAAATATATGAGAATTGATGAGATTCTACTTGAAATGAGGAAGATAGACTTTAAAAATTTTCAATCAACACAAAGTGACAATCGACCTAATAGGCTTCAATGGATGAATGTAAATCGACGATATCTGACAAAGTTAGTTCCAAACTCACTCAAATATATGAGACTTGATGAGATTCGACTTGGAATGAGGAAGATAGACTTTGAAAATTTTCAAACAACACAAAGTGACAATCGACCTCAATGGGCTCCAATGGCTGGATGTAAATCGACGATATCTGACAAAGTTAGTCGCAAACTCACTCAAATATATGAGAATTGATGAGATTCGACTTGAAATGAGGAAGATAGAATTAAAAAAGTTTCTATCAACACAAAGTGACAATCGACCTCAATGAGCTTCAATGGATGTAAATCGACGGTATCTGACCAAGTTAGTTGCAAACTCACTCAAATATATAAGAATTGATGAGATTCGACTTGAAATGAGGAAGATAGAATTAAACAAGTTTCTATCAACACAAAGTGACAATCGACCTCAATCGGCTTCAATGGATGTAAATCGACGATATCTGACAAAGTTAGTTGCAAACTCACTCAAATATATGAGAATTGATGAGATTCTACTTCAAATGAGGGAGATAGACTTTAAAAATTTTCAATCAACACAAAGTGACAATCGACCTCAATGGGCTTCAATGGATGTAAATCGACGGTATCTGACCAAGTTACTTGCAAACTCACTCAAATATATAAGAATTGATTAGATTCGACTTGAAATGAGGAAGATAGAATTAAAAAAGTTTCTATCAACACAAAGTGACAATCGACCTCAATGAGCTTCAATGGATGTAAATCGACGGTATCTGACCAAGTTAGTTGCAAACTCACTCAAATATATAAGAATTGATGAGATTCGACTTGAAATGAGGAAGATAGAATTAAACAAGTTTCTATCAACACAAAGTGACAATCGACCTCAATCGGCTCCAATGGATGTAAATCGACGATATCTGACAAAGTTAGTTGCAAACTCACTCAAATATATGAGAATTGATGAGATTCGACTTGAAATGAGGAAGATAGACTTTAAAAATTTTCAATCAACACAAAGTGACAATCGATCTAATGGGCTTCAATGGATGGATGTAAATCGACGATATCTGACAAAGTTAGTTGCAAGCTCACTCAAATATATGAGAATTGATAAGATTCGACTTGAAATGAGGAAGATAGACTTTGAAAATTTTCAATCAACGCAAAGTGACAATCGACCTCAATGGGCTTCAATGGATGGAAATCGACGATATCTGACAAAGTTAGTTGCAAACTCACTCAAATATATAACAATTGATGAGATTCGACTTGAAATGAGGACGATAGAATTAAAAAAGTTTCTATCAACAGAAAGTGACATCGACCTCAATCGGCTTCAATGGATGTAAATCGACGATATCTGACAAAGTTAGTTGCAAACTCACTGAAATATATAAGACTTTATGAGATTAGACTTGAAATGAGGAAGATAGACTTTGAAAATTTTCAATCAACACAAAGTGACAATCGACCTCAATGGGCTTCAATGGATGGATGTAAATCGACGATATCTGACAAAGTTAGTTGCAAACTCACTCAAATATATGAGAATTGATGAGATTCGACTTGAAATGAGGAAGATATACTTTGAAAATTTCCAATCAACACAAAGTGACAATCGACCTCAATGGGCTTCAATGGATGTAAATCGACGGTATCTGACCAAGTTAGTTGGAAAATCACTCAAATATATAAGAATTGATGAGATTCGACTTGAAATGAGGACGATAGAATTAAAAAAGTTTCTATCAACAGAAAGTGACAATCGACCTCAATCGGCTTCAATGGATGTAAATCGACGATATCTGACAAAGTTAGTTGCAAACTCACTGAAATATATGAGACTTGATGAGATTAGACTTGAAATGAGGAAGATAGACTTTGAAAATTTTCAATCAACACAAAGTGACAATCGACCTCAATGGGCTTCAATGGATGGACGTAAATCGACGATATCTGACAAAGTTAGTTGCAAACTCACTCAAATATATGAGAATTGATGAGATTCGACTTGAAATGAGGAAGATATACTTTAAAAATTTTCAATCAACACAAAGTGACAATCGACCTCAATGGGCTTCAATGGATGTAAATCGACGGTATCTGAGCAGGTTAGTTGCAAAATCACTCAAATATATAAGAATTGATGAGATTCGACTTGAAATGAGGAAGATAGACTTTAAAAATTTTCAATCAACACAAAGTGACAATCGACCTAATAGGCTTCAATGGATGAATGTAAATCGACGATATCTGACAAAGTTAGTTCCAAACTCACTCAAATATATGAGACTTGATGAGATTCGACTTGGAATGAGGAAGATAGACTTTGAAAATTTTCAAACAACACAAAGTGACAATCGACCTCAATGGGCTCCAATGGCTGGATGTAAATCGACGATATCTGACAAAGTTAGTCGCAAACTCACTCAAATATATGAGAATTGATGAGATTCGACTTGAAATGAGGAAGATAGAATTAAAAAAGTTTCTATCAACACAAAGTGACAATCGACCTCAATGAGCTTCAATGGATGTAAATCGACGGTATCTGACCAAGTTAGTTGCAAACTCACTCAAATATATAAGAATTGATGAGATTCGACTTGAAATGAGGAAGATATACTTTAAAAATTTTCAATCAACACAAAGTGACAATCGACCTCAATGGGCTTCAATGGATGTAAATCGACGGTATCTGAGCAGGTTAGTTGCAAAATCACTCAAATATATAAGAATTGATGAGATTCGACTTGAAATGAGGAAGATAGACTTTGAAAATTTTCAATCAACGCAAAGTGAAAATCGACCTCAATGGGCTTCAATGGATGGATGTAAATCGACGATATCTGACAAAGTTAGTTGCAAACTCACTCAAATATTTGAGAATTGATGTGATTCGACTCGAAATGAGGAAGATAGACTTTAAAAATTTTCAATCAACACAAAGTGACAATCGACCTAATAGGCTTCAATGGATGAATGTAAATCGACGATATCTGACAAAGTTAGTTCCAAACTCACTCAAATATATGAGACTTGATGAGATTCGACTTGGAATGAGGAAGATAGACTTTGAAAATTTTCAAACAACACAAAGTGACAATCGACCTCAATGGGCTCCAATGGCTGGATGTAAATCGACGATATCTGACAAAGTTAGTCGCAAACTCACTCAAATATATGAGAATTGATGAGATTCGACTTGAAATGAGGAAGATAGAATTAAAAAAGTTTCTATCAACACAAAGTGACAATCGACCTCAATGAGCTTCAATGGATGTAAATCGACGGTATCTGACCAAGTTAGTTGCAAACTCACTCAAATATATAAGAATTGATGAGATTCGACTTGAAATGAGGAAGATAGAATTAAACAAGTTTCTATCAACACAAAGTGACAATCGACCTCAATCGGCTTCAATGGATGTAAATCGACGATATCTGACAAAGTTAGTTGCAAACTCACTCAAATATATGAGAATTGATGAGATTCTACTTGAAATGAGGGAGATAGACTTTAAAAATTTTCAATCAACACAAAGTGACAATCGACCTCAATGGGCTTCAATGGATGTAAATCGACGGTATCTGACCAAGTTACTTGCAAACTCACTCAAATATATAAGAATTGATTAGATTCGACTTGAAATGAGGAAGATAGAATTAAAAAAGTTTCTATCAACACAAAGTGACAATCGACCTCAATGAGCTTCAATGGATGTAAATCGACGGTATCTGACCAAGTTAGTTGCAAACTCACTCAAATATATAAGAATTGATGAGATTCGACTTGAAATGAGGAAGATAGAATTAAACAAGTTTCTATCAACACAAAGTGACAATCGACCTCAATCGGCTCCAATGGATGTTAATCGACGATATCTGACAAAGTTAGTTGCAAACTCACTGAAATATATAAGACTTGATGAGATTAGACTTGAAATGAGGAAGATAGACTTTGAAAATTTTCAATCAACACAAAGTGACAATCGACCTCAATGGGCTTCAATGGATGTAAATCGACGGTATCTGAGCAAGTTAGTTGCAAAATCACTCAAATATATAAGAATTGATGAGATTCGACTTGAAATGAGGAAGATAGACTTTGAAAATTTTCAATCAACGCAAAGTGAAAATCGACCTCAATGGGCTTCAATGGATGGATGTAAATCGACGATATCTGACAAAGTTAGTTGCAAACTCACTCAAATATATGAGAATTGATGAGATTCGACTTGAAATGAGGAAGATATACAATAAAAATTTACAATCAACACAAAGTGACAATCGACCTCAATGGGCTTCAATGGATGTAAATCGACGGTATCTGACCAAGTTAGTTGCAAACTCACTCAAATATATGAGACTTGATGATATTCGACTTGAAATGAGGAAGATAGACTTTAAAAATTTTCAATCAACTCAAAGTGACAATCGATCTAATGGGCTTCAATGGATGGATGTAAATCGATGATATCTGACAAAGTTAGTTGCAAGCTCACTCAAATATATGAGAATTGATGAGATTCGACTTGAAATGAGGGAGATAGACTTTGAAAATTATCAATCAACACAAAGTGACAATCCACCTCAACGGGCTTCAATGGATGTAATCGACGGTATCTGACCAAGTTAGTTGCAAACTCACTCAAATATATAAGAATTGATGAGATTCGACTTGAAATGAGGACGATAGAATTAAAAAAGTTTCTATCAACAGAAAGTGACAATCGACCTCAATCGGCTTCAATGGATGCAAATCGACGATATCTGACAAAGTTAGTTGCAAACTCACTGAAATATATGAGACTTGATGAGATTGGACTTGAAATGAGGAAGATAGACTGAAAATTTTCAATCAACACAAAGTGACAATCGACCTCAATGGGCTTCAATGGATGGATGTGAATCGACGATATCTGACAAAGTTAGTTGCAAACTCACTCAAATATATGAGAATTGATGAGATTCGACTTGAAATGAGGAAGGTATACTTTAAAAATTTTCAATCAACACAAAGTGACAATCGACCTCAATGGGCTTCAATGGATGTAAATCGACGGTATCTGAGCAAGTTAGTTGCAAAATCACTCAAATATATAAGAATTGATGAGATTCGACTTGAAATGAGGAAGATAGACTTTGAAAATTTTCAATCAACGCAAAGTGACAATCGACCTCAATGGGCTTCGATGGATGTAATCGACGGTATCTGACCAAGTTAGTTGCAAACTCACTCAAATATATGGGACTTGATGATTTTCGACTTGAAATGGGGAAGATAGAATTAAAAAAGTTTCTATCAACACAAAGTGACAATCGACCTCAATCGGCTTCAATGGATGTAAATCGACGATAGCTGACAAAGTTAGTTACAAACTCACTCAAATATATGAGAATTGATGAGATCCGACTTGAAATGAGGAAGATAGACTTTGAAAATTTTCAATCAACACAAAGTGACAATCGATCTAATGGGCTTCAATGGATGGATGGAAATCGACGATATCTGACAAAGTTAGTTGCAAACTCACTGAAATATATGAGACTTGATGAGATTAGACTTGAAATGAGGAAGATAGACTTTGAAAATTTTCAATCAACACAAAGTGACAATCTTCCTCAATGGGCTTCAATGGATGGATGTAAATCGACGATAGCTGACAAAGTTAGTTGCAAACTCACTGAAATATATGAGACTTGATGAGATTAGACTTGAAATGAGGAAGATAGACTTTGAAAATTTTCAATCAACACAAAGTGACAATCGACCTCAATGGGCTTCAATGGATGGATGTAAATCGACGATATCTGACAAAGTTAGTTGCAAACTCACTCAAATATATGAGAATTGATGAGATTCGACTTGAAATGAGGAAGATATACTTTGAAAATTTTCAATCAACACAAAGTGACAATCGACCTCAATGGGCTTCAATGGATGTAAATCGACGGTATCTGACCAAGTTAGTTGCAAAATCACTCAAATATATAAGAATTGATGAGATTCGACTTGAAATGAGGACGATAGAATTAAAAAAGTTTCTATCAACAGAAAGTGACAATCGACCTCAATCGGCTTCAATGGATGTAAATCGACGATATCTGACAAAGTTAGTTGCAAACTCACTGAAATATATGAGACTTGATGAGATTAGACTTGAAATGAGGAAGATAGACTTTGAAAATTTTCAATCAACACAAAGTGACAATCGACCTCAATGGGCTTCAATGGATGGATGTAAATCGACGATATCTGACAAAGTTAGTTGCAAACTCACTCAAATATATGAGAATTGATGAGATTCGACTTGAAATGAGGAAGATATACTTTAAAAATTTTCAATCAACACAAAGTGACAATCGAACTCAATGGGCTTCAATGGATGTAAATCGACGGTATCTGAGCAAGTTAGTTGCAAAATCACTCAAATATATAAGAATTGATGAGATTCGACTTGAAATGAGGAAGATAGACTTTGAAAATTTTCAATCAACACAAAGTGACAATCGACCTAATAGGCTTCAATGGATGGATGTAAATCGACGATATCTGACAAAGTTAGTTGCAAACTCACTCAAATATATGAGAATTGATGAGATTCGACTTGAAATGAGGAAGATATACAATAAAAATTTACAATCAACACAAAGTGACAATCGACCTCAATGGGCTTCAATGGATGTAAATCGACGGTATCTGACCAAGTTAGTTGCAAACTCACTCAAATATATGAGACTTGATGATATTCGACTTGAAATGAGGAAGATAGACTTTAAAAATTTTCAATCAACACAAAGTGACAATCGACCTAATAGGCTTCAATGGATGGATGTAAATCGACGATATCTGACAAAGTTAGTTGCAAACTCACTCAAATATATGAGAATTGATGAGATTCGACTTGGAATGAGGAAGATAGACTTTAAAAATTTTCAATCAACTCAAAGTGACAATCGATCTAATGGGCTTCAATGGATGGATGTAAATCGATGATATCTGACAAAGTTAGTTGCAAGCTCACTCAAATATATGAGAATTGATGAGATTCGACTTGAAATGAGGGAGATAGACTTTGAAAATTATCAATCAACACAAAGTGACAATCCACCTCAACGGGCTTCAATGGATGTAATCGACGGTATCTGACCAAGATAGTTGCAAACTCACTCAAATATATAAGAATTGATGAGATTCGACTTGAAATGAGGACGATAGAATTAAAGAAGTTTCTATCAACAGAAAGTGACAATCGACCTCAATCGGCTTCAATGGATGTAAATCGACGATATCTGACAAAGTTAGTTGCAAACTCACTCAAATATATGAGACTTGATGATATTCGACTTGAAATGGGGAAGATAGAATTAAAAAAGTTTCTATCAACACAAAGTGACAATCGACCTCAATCGGCTTCAATGGATGTAAATCGACGATAGCTGACAAAGTTAGTTGCAAACTCACTCAAATATATGAGAATTGATGAGATTCGACTTGAAATGAGGAAGATAGACTTTGAAAATTTTCTATCAACACAAAGTGACAATCGATCTAATGGGCTTCAATGGATGGATGTAAATCGACGATATCTGACAAAGTTAGTTGCAAACTCACTGAAATATATGAGACTTGATGAGATTAGACTTGAAATGAGGAAGATAGACTTTGAAAATTTTCAATCAACACAAAGTGACAATCTTCCTCAATGGGCTTCAATGGATGGATGTAAATCGACGATATGTGACAAAGTTAGTTGCAAACTCACTCAAATATATGAGAATTGATGAGATTCGACTTGAAATGAGGAAGATATACAATAAAAATTTACAATCAACACAAAGTGACAATCGACCTCAATCGGCTTCAATGGATGTAAATCGACGATAGCTGACAAAGTTAGTTGCAAACTCACTCAAATATATGAGAATTGATGGGATTCGACTTGAAATGAGGAAGATATACTTTAAAAATTTTCAATCAACACAAAGTGACAATCGACCTCAATGGGCTTCAATGGATGTATATCGACGGTATCTGACCAAGTTAGTTGCAAAATCACTCAAATATATGAGAATTGATGAGATTCGACTTGAAATGAGGAAGATAGACTTTGAAAATTTTCAATCAACGCAAAGTGACAATCGACCTCAATGGGCTTCAATGGATGGATGTAAATCGACGATATCTGACAAAGTTAGTTGCAAGCTCACTCAAATATATGAGAATTGATGAGATTCGACTTGAAATGAGGAAGATAGACTTTGAAAATTTTCAATCAACGCAAAGTGACAATCGACCTCAATGGGCTTCAATGGATGGAAATCGACGATATCTGACAAAGTTAGTTGCAAACTCACTCAAATATATAAGAATTGATGAGATTCGACTTGAAATGAGGACGATAGAATTAAAAAAGTTTCTATCAACAGAAAGAGACAATCGACCTCAATCGGCTTCAATGGATGTAAATCGACGATATCTGACAAAGTTAGTTGCAAACTCACTGAAATATATAAGACTTGATGAGATTAGACTTGAAATGAGGAAGATAGACTTTGAAAATTTTCAATCAACACAAAGTGACAATCGACCTCAATTGGCTTCAATGGATGGATGTAAATCGACGATATCTGACAAAGTTAGTTGCAAACTCACTCAAATATATGAGAATTGATGAGATTCGACTTGAAATGAGGAAGATATACTTTGAAAATTTTCAATCAACACAAAGTGACAATCGACCTCAATGGGCTTCAATGGATGTAAATCGACGGTATCTGACCAAGTTAGTTGCAAATGCAAATGAGTTGAAATGAGGACGATAGAATTAAAAAAGTTTCTATCAACAGAAAGTGACAATCGACCTCAATCGGCTTCAATGGATGTAAATCGACGATATCTGACAAAGTTAGTTGCAAACTCACTGAAATATATGAGACTTGATGAGATTAGACTTGAAATGAGGAAGATAGACTGAAAATTTTCAATCAACACAAAGTGACAATCGACCTCAATGGGCTTCAATGGATGGATGTAAATCGACGATATCTGACAAAGTTTGTTGCAAACTCACTCAAATATATGAGAATTGATGAGATTCGACTTGAAATGAGGAAGGTATACTTTAAAAATTTTCAATCAACACAAAGTGACAATCGACCTCAATGGGCTTCAATGGATGTAAATCGACGGTATCTGAGCAAGTTAGTTGCAAAATCACTCAAATATATAAGAATTGATGAGATTCGACTTGAAATGAGGAAGATAGACTTTGAAAATTTTCAATCAACGCAAAGTGATAATCGACCTCAATGGGCTTCAATGGATGGATGTAAATCGACGATATCTGACAAAGTTAGTTGCAAGCTCACTCAAATATATGAGAATTGATGAGATTCGACTTGAAATGAGGAAGATAGACTTTGAAAATTTTCAATCAACGCAAAGTGACAATCGACCTCAATGGGCTTCAATGGATGGAAATCGACGATATCTGACAAAGTTAGTTGCAAACTCACTCAAATATATAAGAATTGATGAGATTCGACTTGAAATGAGGACGATAGACTTTGAAAATTTTCAATCAACGCAAAGTGACAATCGACCTCAATGGGCTTCAATGGATGGATGTAAATCGACGATATCTGACAAAGTTAGTTGCAAGCTCACTCAAATATATGAGAATTGATGAGATTCGACTTGAAATGAGGAAGATAGACTTTGAAAATTTTCAATCAACGCAAAGTGACAATCGACCTCAATGGGCTTCAATGGATGGAAATCGACGATATCTGACAAAGTTAGTTGCAAACTCACTCAAATATATAAGAATTGATGAGATTCGACTTGAAATGAGGACGATAGAATTAAAAAAGTTTCTATCAACAGAAAGAGACAATCGACCTCAATCGGCTTCAATGGATGTAAATCGACGATATCTGACAAAGTTAGTTGCAAACTCACTGAAATATATAAGACTTGATGAGATTAGACTTGAAATGAGGAAGATAGACTTTGAAAATTTTCAATCAACACAAAGTGACAATCGACCTCAATTGGCTTCAATGGATGGATGTAAATCGACGATATCTGACAAAGTTAGTTGCAAACTCACTGAAATATATGAGAATTGATGAGATTCGACTTGAAATGAGGAAGATATACTTTGAAAATTTTCAATCAACACAAAGTGACAATCGACCTCAATGGGCTTCAATGGATGTAAATCGACGGTATCTGACCAAGTTAGTTGCAAATGCAAATGAGTTGAAATGAGGACGATAGAATTAAAAAAGTTTCTATCAACAGAAAGTGACAATCGACCTCAATCGGCTTCAATGGATGTAAATCGACGATATCTGACAAAGTTAGTTGCAAACTCACTGAAATATATGAGACTTGATGAGATTAGACTTGAAATGAGGAAGATAGACTGAAAATTTTCAATCAACACAAAGTGACAATCGACCTCAATGGGCTTCAATGGATGGATGTAAATCGACGATATCTGACAAAGTTAGTTGCAAACTCACTCAAATATATGAGAATTGATGAGATTCGACTTGAAATGAGGAAGGTATACTTTAAAAATTTTCAATCAACACAAAGTGACAATCGACCTCAATGGGCTTCAATGGATGTAAATCGACGGTATCTGAGCAAGTTAGTTGCAAAATCACTCAAATATATAAGAATTGATGAGATTCGACTTGAAATGAGGAAGATAGACTTTGAAAATTTTCAATCAACGCAAAGTGACAATCGACCTCAATGGGCTTCGATGGATGTAATCGACGGTATCTGACCAAGTTAGTTGCAAACTCACTCAAATATATGAGACTTGATGATATTCGACTTGAAATGGGGAAGATAGAATTAAAAAAGTTTCTATCAACACAAAGTGACAATCGACCTCAATCGGCTTCAATGGATGTAAATCGACGATAGCTGACAAAGTTAGTTGCAAACTCACTCAAATATATGAGAATTGATGAGATTCGACTTGAAATGAGGAAGATAGACTTTGAAAATTTTCAATCAACACAAAGTGACAATCGATCTAATGGGCTTCAATGGATGGATGTAAATCGACGATATCTGACAAAGTTAGTTGCAAACTCACTGAAATATATGAGACTTGATGAGATTAGACTTGAAATGAGGAAGATAGACTTTGAAAATTTTCAATCAACACAAAGTGACAATCTTCCTCAATGGGCTTCAATGTATGGATGTAAATCGACGATATCTGACAAAGTTAGTTGCAAACTCACTCAAATATATGAGAATTGATGAGATTCGACTTGAATTGAGGAAGATATACTTTAAAAATTTACAATCAACACAAAGTGACAATCGACCTCAATCGGCTTCAATGGATGTAAATCGACGATAGCTGACAAAGTTAGTTGCAAACTCACTCAAATATATGAGAATTGATGAGATTCGACTTGAAATGAGGAAGATATACTTTAAAAATTTTCAATCAACACAAAGTGACAATCGACCTCAATGGGCTTCAATGGATGTATATCGACGGTATCTGACAAAGATAGTTGCAAAATCACTCAAATATATAAGAATTGATGAGATTAGACTTGAAATGAGGAAGATAGACTTTGAAAATTTTCAATCAACACAAAGTGACAATCGACCTCAATTGGCTTCAATGGATGGATGTAAATCGACGATATCTGACAAAGTTAGTTGCAAACTCACTCAAATATATGAGAATTGATGAAATTCGACTTGAAATGAGGAAGATATACTTTGAAAATTTTCAATCAACACAAAGTGACAATCGACCTCAATGGGCTCCAATGGATGTAAATCGACGGTATCTGAGCAAGTTAGTTGCAAAATCACTCAAATATATAAGAATTGATGAGATTCGACTTGAAATGAGGAAGATAGACTTTGAAAATTTTCAATCAACGCAAAGTGACAATCGACCTCAATGGGCTTCGATGGATGTAATCGACGGTATCTGACCAAGTTAGTTGCAAACTCACTCAAATATATGAGACTTGATGATATTCGACTTGAAATGGGGAAGATAGAATTAAAAAAGTTTCTATCAACACAAAGTGACAATCGACCTCAATCGGCTTCAATGGATGTAAATCGACGATAGCTGACAAAGTTAGTTGCAAACTCACTCAAATATATGAGAATTGATGAGATTCGACTTGAAATGAGGAAGATAGACTTTAAAAATTTTCAATCAACACAAAGTGACAATCGACCTAATGGGCTTCAATGGATGGATGTAAATCGACGATATCTGACAAAGTTAATTGCAAACTCACTCAAATATATGAGACTTGATGAGATTCGACTTGGAATGAGGAAGATAGACTTTGAAAATTTTCAAACAACACAAAGTGACAATCGACCTCAATGGGCTCCAATGGCTGGATGTAAATCGACGATATCTGACAAAGTTAGTCGCAAACTCACTCAAATATATGAGAATTGATGAGATTCGACTTGAAATGAGGAAGATAGACTTTGAAAATTTTCAAACAACACAAAGTGACAATCGACCTCAATGGGCTCCAATGGCTGGATGTAAATCGACGATATCTGACAAAGTTAGTCGCAAACTCACTCAAATATATGAGAATTGATGAGATTCGACTTGAAATGAGGAAGATAGACTTTAAAAATTTTCAATCAACACAAAGTGACAATCGACCTAATGGGCTTCAATGGATGGATGTAAATCGACGATATCTGACAAAGTTAATTGCAAACTCACTCAAATATATGAGACTTGATGAGATTCGACTTGGAATGAGGAAGATAGACTTTGAAAATTTTCAAACAACACAAAGTGACAATCGACCTCAATGGGCTCCAATGGCTGGATGTAAATCGACGATATCTGACAAAGTTAGTCGCAAACTCACTCAAATATATGAGAATTGATGAGATTCGACTTGAAATGAGGAAGATAGACTTTGAAAATTTTCAATCAACACAAAGTGACAATCGACCTCAATGGGCTTCAATGGATGGATGCAAATCGACGATATCTGACATAGTTGGTTGCAAACTCACTCAAATATATGAGAATTGATGAGATTCGACTTGAAATGAGGAAGATAGACTTTGAAAATTTTCAATCAACGCAAAGAGACAATCGACCTCAATGGGCTTCAATGGATGGATGTAAATCGACGATATCTGACAAAGTTAGTTGCAAACTCACTCAAATATATGAGAATTGATGAGATTCGACTTGAAATGAGGAAGATGTACTTTAAAAATTTACAATCAACACAAAGTGACAATCGACCTCAATGGGCTTCAATGGATGTGAATCGACGGTATCTGACCAAGTTAGTTGCAAAATCACTCGAATATATAAGAATTGATGAGATTCGACTTGAAATGAGGGAGATAGACTTCGAAAATTTTCAATCAACGCAAAGTGACAATCGACCTCAATGGGCTTCAATGGATGTAAATCGACGATATCTGACAAAGTTCGTTGCAAACTAACTCGAATATATGAGAATTGATGAGATTCGACTTGAAATGAGGAAGATAGACTTTAAAAATTTTCAATCAACACAAAGTGACAATCGACCTAATGGGCTTCAATGGATGGATGTAAATCGACGATATCTGACAAAGTTAATTGCAAACTCACTCAAATATATGAGACTTGATGAGATTCGACTTGAAATGAGGAAGATAGACTTTGAAAATTTTCAAACAACACAAAGTGACAATCGACCTCAATGGGCTCCAATGGCTGGATGTAAATCGACGATATCTGACAAAGTTAGTCGCAAACTCACTCAAATATATGAGAATTGATGAGATTCGACTTGAAATGAGGAAGATAGACTTTGTAAATTTTCAATCAACACAAAGTGACAATCGACCTCAATGGGCTCCAATGGCTGGATGTAAATCGACGATATCTGACAAAGTTTGTCGCAAACTCACTCAAATATATGAGAATTGATGAGATTCGACTTGAAATGAGGAAGATAGACTTTGAAAATTTTCAATCAACACAAAGTGACAATCGACCTCAATGGGCTTCAATGGATGGATTTAAATCGACGATATCTGACAAAGTTAGTTGCAAACTCACTCAAATATATGAGAATTGATGAGATTCGACTTGAAATGTGGAAGATAGACTTGAAAAATTTTCTATCAACACAAAGTGACAATTGACCTCAATGGGCTTTAATGTATGTAAATCGACATATCTTACCAAGTTAGTTGCAAAATCACTCAAATATATAAGAATTGATGAGATTCAACTTGAAATGAGGAAGATATACAATAAAAATTTACAATCAACACAAAGTGACAATCGACCTCAATGGGCTTCAATGGATGTAAATTGACGATATCTGGAAAAGTTAGTTACAAACTCACTCAAATATATGGGACTTGATGAGATTCGACTTCAAATGTGGAAGATAGACTTTGAAAATTATCAATCAACACAAAGTGACAATCGACCACAATGGGCTTCAATGGATGAATGTAAATCGACGATATCTGACAAAGTTAGTCGCAAACTCACTCAAATATATGAGAATTGATGAGATTCGACTTGAAATGAGGAAGATATACAATAAAAATTTACAATCAACACAAAGTGACAATCGACCTCAATAGGCTTCAATGGATGTAAATTGACGATATCTGAAAAAGTTAGTTGCAAACTCACGCAAATATATGAGACTTGATGAGATTCGACTTCAAATGTGGAAGATAGACTTTGAAAATTTTCAATCAACACAAAGTGACAATCGACCTCAATGGGCTTCAATGGATGGATGTAAATCGACGGTATCTGACCAAGTTAGTTGCAAAATCACTCAAATATATAAGAATTGATGAGATTCGACTCGAAATGAGGAAGATATACAATAAAAATTTTCGATCAACACAAAGTGACAATCGACCTCAATGGGCTTTAATGGATGTAAATCGACGGTATCTGACCAAGTTAGTTGCAAACTCACTCAAATATATAAGAATTGATGAGATTCGACTTGAAATGAGGAAGATGGACTTTGAAAATTTTCAATCAACACAAAGTCATAATCGACCTCAATGGGCTTCAATGGATGTAAATCGACGGTATCTGACCGAGTTAGTTGCAAACTCACTCAAATATATGAGAATTGATGAGATTCGACTTGAAATGAGGAAGATAGATTTGAATAATTTTCAATCAACATAAAGTGACAATCGACCTCAATGGGCTTCAATGGATGTAAATCGACGATATCTGACAAAGTTAGTTGCAAACTCACTCAAATATATGAGAATTGATGAGATTCGACTCGAAATGAGGGAGATAGACTTTAAAAGTTTTCAATCAACACAAAGTGACAATCGACCTCAATGGGCTTCAATGGATGTAAATCGACGGTATCTGACCAAGTTACTTGCAAACTCACTCAAATATATAAGAATTGATGAGATTCGACTTGAAATGAGGAAGATAGACTTTAAAAATTTTCAATCAACACAAAGTGACAATCGATCTAATGGGCTTCAATGGATGGATGTAAATCGATGATATCTGACAAAGTTAGTTGCAAGCTCACTCAAATATATGAGAATTGATGAGATTCGACTTGAAATGAGGGAGATAGACTTTGAAAATTATCAATCAACACAAAGTGACAATCGACCTCAATGGGCTTCAATGGATGTAATCGACGGTATCTGACCAAGTTACTTGCAAACTCACTCAAATATATAAGAATTGATGAGATTCGACTTGAAATGAGGACGATAGAATTAAAAAAGTTTCTATCAACAGAAAGTGACAATCGACCTCAATCGGCTTCAATGGATGTAAATCGACGATATCTGACAAAGTTAGTTGCAAACTCACTCAAATATATGAGACTTGATGATATTCGACTTGAAATGGGGGAGATAGGATTGAAAAAGTTTCTATCAACACAAAGTGACAATCGACCTCAATGGGCTTCAATGGATCGATGTAAATCGACGATAGCTGACAAAGTTAGTTGCAAACTCACTCAAATATATGAGAATTGATGAGATTCGACTTGAAATGAGGAAGATAGACTTTGAAAATTTTCAATCAACGCAAAGAGACAATCGACCTCAATGGGCTTCAATGGATGGATGTAAATCGACGATATCTGACAAAGTTAGTTGCAAACTCACTCAAATATATGAGAATTGATGAGATTCGACTTGAAATGAGGAAGATGTACTTTAAAAATTTACAATCAACACAAAGTGACAATCGACCTCAATGGGCTTCAATGGATGTGAATCGACGGTATCTGACCAAGTTAGTTGCAAAATCACTCGAATATATAAGAATTGATGAGATTCGACTTGAAATGAGGGAGATAGACTTTGAAAATTTTCAATCAACACAAAGTGACAATCGACCTAATGGGCTTCAATGGATGGATGTAAATCGACGATATCTGACAAAGTTAATTGCAAACTCACTCAAATATATGAGACTTGATGAGATTCGACTTGAAATGAGGAAGATAGACTTTGAAAATTTTCAAACAACACAAAGTGACAATCGACCTCAATGGGCTCCAATGGCTGGATGTAAATCGACGATATCTGACAAAGTTAGTCGCAAACTCACTCAAATATATGAGAATTGATGAGATTCGACTTGAAATGAGGAAGATAGACTTTGTAAATTTTCAATCAACACAAAGTGACAATCGACCTCAATGGGCTCCAATGGCTGGATGTAAATCGACGATATCTGACAAAGTTCGTTGCAAACTAACTCGAATATATGAGAATTGATGAGATTCGACTTGAAATGAGGAAGATAGACTTTAAAAATTTTCAATCAACACAAAGTGACAATCGACCTAATGGGCTTCAATGGATGGATGTAAATCGACGATATCTGACAAAGTTAATTGCAAACTCACTCAAATATATGAGACTTGATGAGAATCGACTTGAAATGAGGAAGATAGACTTTGAAAATTTTCAAACAACACAAAGTGACAATCGACCTCAATGGGCTCCAATGGCTGGATGTAAATCGACGATATCTGACAAAGTTAGTCGCAAACTCACTCAAATATATGAGAATTGATGAGATTCGACTTGAAATGAGGAAGATAGACTTTGTAAATTTTCAATCAACACAAAGTGACAATCGACCTCAATGGGCTCCAATGGCTGGATGTAAATCGACGATATCTGACAAAGTTTGTCGCAAACTCACTCAAATATATGAGAATTGATGAGATTCGACTTGAAATGAGGAAGATAGACTTTGAAAATTTTCAATCAACACAAAGTGACAATCGACCTCAATGGGCTTCAATGGATGGATTTAAATCGACGATATCTGACAAAGTTAGTTGCAAACTCACTCAAATATATGAGAATTGATGAGATTCGACTTGAAATGTGGAAGATAGACTTGAAAAATTTTCTATCAACACAAAGTGACAATTGACCTCAATGGGCTTTAATGTATGTAAATCGACATATCTTACCAAGTTAGTTGCAAAATCACTCAAATATATAAGAATTGATGAGATTCAACTTGAAATGAGGAAGATATACAATAAAAATTTACAATCAACACAAAGTGACAATCGACCTCAATGGGCTTCAATGGATGTAAATTGACGATATCTGGAAAAGTTAGTTACAAACTCACTCAAATATATGGGACTTGATGAGATTCGACTTCAAATGTGGAAGATAGACTTTGAAAATTATCAATCAACACAAAGTGACAATCGACCACAATGGGCTTCAATGGATGAATGTAAATCGACGATATCTGACAAAGTTAGTCGCAAACTCACTCAAATATATGAGAATTGATGAGATTCGACTTGAAATGAGGAAGATATACAATAAAAATTTACAATCAACACAAAGTGACAATCGACCTCAATAGGCTTCAATGGATGTAAATTGACGATATCTGAAAAAGTTAGTTGCAAACTCACGCAAATATATGAGACTTGATGAGATTCGACTTCAAATGTGGAAGATAGACTTTGAAAATTTTCAATCAACACAAAGTGACAATCGACCTCAATGGGCTTCAATGGATGGATGTAAATCGACGGTATCTGACCAAGTTAGTTGCAAAATCACTCAAATATATAAGAATTGATGAGATTCGACTCGAAATGAGGAAGATATACAATAAAAATTTTCGATCAACACAAAGTGACAATCGACCTCAATGGGCTTTAATGGATGTAAATCGACGGTATCTGACCAAGTTAGTTGCAAACTCACTCAAATATATAAGAATTGATGAGATTCGACTTGAAATGAGGAAGATGGACTTTGAAAATTTTCAATCAACACAAAGTCATAATCGACCTCAATGGGCTTCAATGGATGTAAATCGACGGTATCTGACCGAGTTAGTTGCAAACTCACTCAAATATATGAGAATTGATGAGATTCGACTTGAAATGAGGAAGATAGATTTGAATAATTTTCAATCAACATAAAGTGACAATCGACCTCAATGGGCTTCAATGGATGTAAATCGACGATATCTGACAAAGTTAGTTGCAAACTCACTCAAATATATGAGAATTGATGAGATTCGACTCGAAATGAGGGAGATAGACTTTAAAAGTTTTCAATCAACACAAAGTGACAATCGACCTCAATGGGCTTCAATGGATGTAAATCGACGGTATCTGACCAAGTTACTTGCAAACTCACTCAAATATATAAGAATTGATGAGATTCGACTTGAAATGAGGAAGATAGACTTTAAAAATTTTCAATCAACACAAAGTGACAATCGATCTAATGGGCTTCAATGGATGGATGTAAATCGATGATATCTGACAAAGTTAGTTGCAAGCTCACTCAAATATATGAGAATTGATGAGATTCGACTTGAAATGAGGGAGATAGACTTTGAAAATTATCAATCAACACAAAGTGACAATCGACCTCAATGGGCTTCAATGGATGTAATCGACGGTATCTGACCAAGTTACTTGCAAACTCACTCAAATATATAAGAATTGATGAGATTCGACTTGAAATGAGGACGATAGAATTAAAAAAGTTTCTATCAACAGAAAGTGACAATCGACCTCAATCGGCTTCAATGGATGTAAATCGACGATATCTGACAAAGTTAGTTGCAAACTCACTCAAATATATGAGACTTGATGATATTCGACTTGAAATGGGGGAGATAGGATTGAAAAAGTTTCTATCAACACAAAGTGACAATCGACCTCAATGGGCTTCAATGGATCGATGTAAATCGACGATAGCTGACAAAGTTAGTTGCAAACTCACTCAAATATATGAGAATTGATGAGATTCGACTTGAAATGAGGAAGATAGACTTTGAAAATTTTCAATCAACGCAAAGAGACAATCGACCTCAATGGGCTTCAATGGATGGATGTAAATCGACGATATCTGACAAAGTTAGTTGCAAACTCACTCAAATATATGAGAATTGATGAGATTCGACTTGAAATGAGGAAGATGTACTTTAAAAATTTACAATCAACACAAAGTGACAATCGACCTCAATGGGCTTCAATGGATGTGAATCGACGGTATCTGACCAAGTTAGTTGCAAAATCACTCGAATATATAAGAATTGATGAGATTCGACTTGAAATGAGGGAGATAGACTTTGAAAATTTTCAATCAACACAAAGTGACAATCGACCTAATGGGCTTCAATGGATGGATGTAAATCGACGATATCTGACAAAGTTAATTGCAAACTCACTCAAATATATGAGACTTGATGAGATTCGACTTGAAATGAGGAAGATAGACTTTGAAAATTTTCAAACAACACAAAGTGACAATCGACCTCAATGGGCTCCAATGGCTGGATGTAAATCGACGATATCTGACGAAGTTAGTCGCAAACTCACTCAAATATATGAGAATTGATGAGATTCGACTTGAAATGAGGAAGATAGACTTTGAAAATTTTCAATCAACACAAAGTGACAATCGACCTCAATGGGCTCCAATGGCTGGATGTAAATCGACGATATCTGAAAGAGTTAGTCGCAAACTCACTCAAATATATGAGAATTGATGAGATTCGACTTGAAATGAGGAAGATAGACTTTGAAAATTTTCAATCAACACAAAGTGACAATCGACCTCAATGGGCTTCAATGGATGGATGTAAATCGACGATATCTGACAAAGTTAGTTGCAAACTCACTCAAATATATGAGAATTGATGAGATTCGACTTGAAATGTGGAAGATAGACTTGAAAAATTTTCTATCAACACAAAGTGACAATTGACCTCAATGGGCTTTAATGTATGTAAATCGACATATCTTACCAAGTTAGTTGCAAAATCACTCAAATATATAATAATTGATGAGATTCGACTTGAAATGAGGAAGATATACAATAAAAATTTACAATCAACACAAAGTGACAATCGACCTCAATAGGCTTCAATGGATGTAAATTGACGATATCTGAAAAAGTTAGTTGCAAACTCACTCAAATATATGAGAATTGATGAGATTCGACTTGAAATGAGGAAGATAGACTTTGAAAATTTTCAATCAACGCAAAGAGACAATCGACCTCAATGGGCTTCAATGGATGGATGTAAATCGACGATATCTGACAAAGTTAGTTGCAAACTCACTCAAATATATGAGAATTGATGAGATTCGACTTGAAATGAGGAAGATGTACTTTAAAAATTTACAATCAACACAAAGTGACAATCGACCTCAATGGGCTTCAATGGATGTGAATCGACGGTATCTGACCAAGTTAGTTGCAAAATCACTCGAATATATAAGAATTGATGAGATTCGACTTGAAATGAGGGAGATAGACTTTAAAAATTTTCAATCAACACAAAGTGACAATCGACCTAATGGGCTTCAATGGATGGATGTAAATCGACGATATCTGACAAAGTTAATTGCAAACTCACTCAAATATATGAGACTTGATGAGATTCGACTTGGAATGAGGAAGATAGACTTTGAAAATTTTCAAACAACACAAAGTGACAATCGACCTCAATGGGCTCCAATGGCTGGATGTAAATCGACGATATCTGACAAAGTTAGTCGCAAACTCACTCAAATATATGAGAATTGATGAGATTCGACTTGAAATGAGGAAGATAGACTTTGAAAATTTTCAATCAACACAAAGTGACAATCGACCTCAATGGGCTCCAATGGCTGGATGTAAATCGACGATATCTGAAAAAGTTAGTCGCAAACTCACTCAAATATATGATAATTGATGAGATTCGACTTGAAATGAGGAAGATAGACTTTGAAAATTTTCAATCAACACAAAGTGACAATCGACCTCAATGGGCTTCAATGGATGGATGTAAATCGACGATATCTGACAAAGTTAGTTGCAAACTCACTCAAATATATGAGAATTGATGAGATTCGACTTGAAATGTGGAAGATAGACTTGAAAAATTTTCTATCAACACAAAGTGACAATTGACCTCAATGGGCTTTAATGTATGTAAATCGACATATCTTACCAAGTTAGTTGCAAAATCACTCAAATATATCATAATTGATGAGATTCGACTTGAAATGAGGAAGATATACAATAAAAATTTACAATCAACACAAAGTGACAATCGACCTCAATAGGCTTCAATGGATGTAAATTGACGATATCTGAAAAAGTTAGTTGCAAACTCACTCAAATATATGAGAATTGATGAGATTCGACTTCAAATGTGGAAGATAGACTTTGAAAATTTTCAATCAACACAAAGTGACAATCGACCTCAATGGGCTTCAATGGATGGATGTAAATCGACGGTATCTGACCAAGTTAGTTGCAAAATCACTCAAATATATAAGAATTGATGAGATTCGACTTGAAATGAGGAAGATATACAATAAAAATTTTCGATCAACACAAAGTGACAATCGACCTCAATGGGCTTTAATGGATGTAAATCGACGGTATCTGACCAAGTTAGTTGCAAACTCACTCAAATATATAAGAATTGATGAGATTCGACTTGAAATGAGGAAGATGGACTTTGAAAATTTTCAATCAACACAAAGTCATAATCGACTTCAATGGATGTAAATCGACGGTATCTGACCGAGTTAGTTGCAAACTCACTCAAATATATGAGAATTGATGAGATTCGACTTGAAATGAGGAAGATAGATTTGAAAAATTTTCAATCAACATAAAGTGACAATCGACCTCAATGGGCTTCAATGGATGTAAATCGACGATATCCGACAAAGTTAGTTGCAAACTCACTCAAATATATGAGAATTGATGAGATTCGACTTGAAATGAAATGAGGGAGATAGACTTTAAAAGTTTTCAATCAACACAAAGTGACAATCGACCTCAATGGGCTTCAATGGATGTAAATCGACGGTATCTGACCAAGTTACTTGCAAACTCACTCAAATATATAAGAATTGATGAGATTCGACTTGAAATGAGGAAGATAGACTTTAAAAATTTCCAATCAACACAAAGTGACAATCGATCTAATGGGCTTCAATGGATGGATGTAAATCGATGATATCTGACAAAGTTAGTTGCAAGCTCACTCAAATATATGAGAATTGATGAGATTCGACTTGAAATGAGGGAGATAGACTTTGAAAATTATCAATCAACACAAAGTGACAATCGACCTTAATGGGCTTCAATGGATGTAATCGACGGTATCTGACCAAGTTAGTTGCAAACTCACTCAAATATATAAGAATTGATGAGATTCGACTTGAAATGAGGACGATAGAATTAAAAAAGTTTCTATCAACAGAAAGTGACAATCGACCTCAATCGGCTTCAATGGACGTAAATCGACGATATCTGACAAAGTTAGTTGCAAACTCACTCAAATATATGAGACTTGATGATATTCGACTTGAAATGGGGGAGATAGAATTGAAAAAGTTTCTATCAACACAAAGTGACAATCGACCTCAATGGGCTTCAATGGATGGATGTAAATCGACGATAGCTGACAAAGTTAGTTGCAAAGTCACTCAAATATATGAGAATTGATGAGATTCGACTTGAAATGAGGAAGATAGACTTTAAAAATTTTCAATCAACATAAAGTGACAATCGATCTAATGGGCTTCAATGGATGGATGTAAATCGACGATATCTGACAAAGTTAGTTGCAAGCTCACTCAAATATATGAGAATTGAAGAGATTCGACTTGAAATGAGGACGATAGAATTAAAAAAGTTTCTATCAACAGAAAGTGACAATCGACCTCAATCGGCTTCAATGGATGTAAATCGACGATATCTGACAAAGTTAGTTGCAAACTCACTGAAATATATGAGACTTGATGAGATCAGACTTGAGATGAGGGAGATAGACTTTGAAAATTATCAATCAACACAAAGTGACAATCGACCTTAATGGGCTTCAATGGATGTAATCGACGGTATCTGACCAAGTTAGTTGCAAACTCACTCAAATATATAAGAATTGATGAGATTCGACTTGAAATGAGGACGATAGAATTAAAAAAGTTTCTATCAACAGAAAGTGACAATCGACCTCAATCGGCTTCAATGGACGTAAATCGACGATATCTGACAAAGTTAGTTGCAAACTCACTCAAATATATGAGACTTGATGATATTCGACTTGAAATGGGGGAGATAGAATTGAAAAAGTTTCTATCAACACAAAGTGACAATCGACCTCAATAGGCTTCAATGGATGGATGTAAATCTACGATAGCTGACAAAGTTAGTTGCAAGCTCACTCAAATATATGAGAATTGAAGAGATTCGACTTGAAATGAGGGAGATAGACTTTAAAAGTTTTCAATCAACACAAAGTGACAATCGACCTCAATGGGCTTCAATGGATGTAATCGACGGTATCTGACCAAGTTACTTGCAAACTCACTCAAATATATAAGAATTGATGAGATTCGACTTGAAATGAGGACGATAGAATCAAAAAAGTTTCTATCAACAGAAAGTGACAATCGACCTCAATCGGCTTCAATGGATGTAAATCGACGATATCTGACAAAGTTAGTTGCAAACTCACTGAAATATATGAGACTTGATGAGATCAGACTTGAAATGAGGAAGATAGACTTTGAAAATTTTCAATCAACACAAAGTGACAATCTTCCTCAATGGGCTTCAATGGATGGATGTAAATCGACGATAGCTGACAAAGTTAGTTGCAAACTCACTCAAATATATGAGAATTGATGAGATTCGACTTGAAATGAGGAAGATAGACTTTAAAAATTTTCAATCAACATAAAGTGACAATCGATCTAATGGGCTTCAATGGATGGATGTAAATCGACGATATCTGACAAAGTTAGTTGCAAACTCACTGAAATATATGAGACTTGATGAGATCAGACTTGAAATGAGGGAGATAGACTTTGGAAATTATCAATCAACACAAAGTGACAATCGACCTCAATGGGCTTCAATGGATGTAATCGACGGTATCTGACCAAGTTAGTTGCAAACTCACTCAAATATATAAGAATTGATGAGATTCGACTTGAAATGAGGACGATAGAATTAAAAAAGTTTCTATCAACAGAAAGTGACAATCGACCTCAATCGGCTTCAATGGATGTAAATCGACGATATCTGACAAAGTTAGTTGCAAACTCACTGAAATATATGAGACTTGATGAGATCAGACTTGAAATGAGGAAGATAGACTTTGAAAATTTTCAATCAACACAAAGTGACAATCTTCCTCAATGGGCTTCAATGGATGGATGTAAATCGACGATATCTGACAAAGTTAGTTGCAAACTCACTCAAATATATGAGAATTGATGAGATTCGACTTGAAATGAGGAAGATATACTTTAAAAATTTTCAATCAACACAAAGTGACAATCGACCTCAATGGGCTTCAATGGATGTATATCGACGGTATCTGACCAAGTTAGTTGCAAAATCACTCAAATATATAAGAATTAATGAGATTCGACTTGAAATGCGGAAGATAGACTTTGAAAATTTTCAATCAACGCAAAGTGACAATCGACCTCAATGGGCTTCAATGGATGGATGTAAATCGACGATATCTGACAAAGTTAGTTGCAAACTCACTCAAATATATGAGAATTGATGAGATTCGACTTGAAATGAGGAAGATATACTTTAAAAATTTACAATCAACACAAAGTGACAATCGACCTCAATGGGCTTCAATGGATGTAAATCGATGGTATCTGAACAAGTTAGTTGCAAAATCACTCAAATATATAAGAATTGATGAGATTCGACTTGAAATGAGGGAGATAGACTTTGAAAATTTTCAATCAACGCAAAGTGACAATCGACCTCAATGGGCTTCAATGGATGTAAATCGACGATATCTGACAAAGTTAGTTGCAAACTCACTCAAATATATGAGAATTGATGAGATTCGACTTGAAATGAGGAAGATAGACTTTAAAAATTTTCAATCAACACAAAGTGACAATCGACCTAATGGGCTTCAATGGATGGATGTAAATCGACGATATCTGACAAAGTTAATTGCAAACTCACTCAAATATATGAGACTTGATGAGATTCGACTTGAAATGAGGAAGATAGACTTTGAAAATTTTCAATCAACACAAAGTGACAATCGACCTCAATGGGCTCCAATGGCTGGATGTAAATCGACGATATCTGACAAAGTTAGTCGCAAACTCACTCAAATATATGAGAATTGATGAGAGTCGACTTGAAATGAGGAAGATAGACTTTGAGAATTTTCAATCAACACAAAGTGACAATCGACCTCAATGGGCTTCAATGGATGGATGTAAATCGACGATATCTGACAAAGTTAGTTGGAAACTCACTCAAACATATGAGAATTGATGAGATTCGACTTGAAATGTGGTAGATAGACTTGAAAAATCTTCTATCAACACAAAGTGACAATTGACCTCAATGGGCTTTAATGTATGTAAATCGACATATCTTACCAAGTTAGTTGCAAAATCACTCAAATATATATGAATTGATGAGATTCGACTTGAAATGAGGAAGATATACAATAAAAATTTACAATCAACACAAAGTGACAATCGACCTCAATGGGCTTCAATGGATGTAAATTGACAATATCTGAAAAAGTTAGTTGCAAACTCACTCAAATATATGAGACTTGATGAGATTCGACTTCAAATGTGGAAGATAGACTTTGAAAATTTTCAATCAACACAAAGTGACAATCGACCTCAATGGGCTTCAATGGATGGATGTAAATCGACGGTATCTGACCAACTTAGTTGCAAAATCACTCAAATATATAAGAATTGATGAGATTCGACTTGAAATGAGGAAGATATACAATAAAAATTTTCAATCAACACAAAGTGACAATCGACCTCAATGGGCTTTAATGGATGTAAATCGACGGTATCTGACCAAGTTAGTTGCAAGAATTGATGAGATTCGACTTGAAATGAGGACGATAGAATTAAAAAAGTTTCTATCAACAGAAAGTGACAATCGACCTCAATCGGCTTCAATGGATGTAAATCGACGATATCTGACAAAGTTAGTTGCAAACTCACTCAAATATATGAGAATTGATGAGATTCGACTTGAAATGAGGAAGATATACTTTAAAAATTTTCAATCAACACAAAGTGACAATCGACCTCAATGGGCTTCAATGGATGTATATCGACGGTATCTGACCAAGTTAGTTGCAAAATCACTCAAATATATAAGAATTAATGAGATTCGACTTGAAATGCGGAAGATAGACTTTGAAAATTTTCAATCAACGCAAAGTGACAATCGACCTCAATGGGCTTCAATGGATGGATGTAAATAGACGATATCTGACAAAGTTAGTTGCAAACTCACTCAAATATATGAGAATTGATGAGATTCGACTTGAAATGAGGAAGATATACTTTAAAAATTTACAATCAACACAAAGTGACAATCGACCTCAATGGGCTTCAATGGATGTAAATCGATGGTATCTGAACAAGTTAGTTGCAAAATCACTCAAATATATAAGAATTGATGAGATTCGACTTGAAATGAGGGAGATAGACTTTGAAAATTTTCAATCAACGCAAAGTGACAATCGACCTCAATGGGCTTCAATGGATGTAAATCGACGATATCTGACAAAGTTAGTTGCAAACTCACTCAAATATATGAGAATTGATGAGATTCGACTTGAAATGAGGAAGATAGACTTTAAAAATTTTCAATCAACACAAAGTGACAATCGACCTAATGGGCTTCAATGGATGGATGTAAATCGACGATATCTGACAAAGTTAATTGCAAACTCACTCAAATATATGAGACTTGATGAGATTCGACTTGAAATGAGGAAGATAGACTTTGAAAATTTTCAATCAACACAAAGTGACAATCGACCTCAATGGGCTCCAATGGCTGGATGTAAATCGACGATATCTGACAAAGTTAGTCGCAAACTCACTCAAATATATGAGAATTGATGAGATTCGACTTGAAATGAGGAAGATAGACTTTGAAAATTTTCAATCAACACAAAGTGACAATCGACCTCAATGGGCTCCAATGGCTGGATGTAAATCGACGATATCTGACAAAGTTAGTCGCAAACTCACTCAAATATATGAGAATTGATGAGATTCGACTTGAAATGAGGAAGATAGACTTTGAGAATTTTCAATCAACACAAAGTGACAATCGACCTCAATGGGCTTCAATGGATGGATGTAAATCGACGATATCTGACAAAGTTAGTTGGAAACTCACTCAAATATATGAGAATTGATGAGATTCGACTTGAAATGTGGTAGATAGACTTGAAAAATCTTCTATCAACACAAAGTGACAATTGACCTCAATGGGCTTTAATGTATGTAAATCGACATATCTTACCAAGTTAGTTGCAAAATCACTCAAATATATATGAATTGATGAGATTCGACTTGAAATGAGGAAGATATACAATAAAAATTTACAATCAACACAAAGTGACAATCGACCTCAATGGGCTTCAATGGATGTAAATTGACAATATCTGAAAAAGTTAGTTGCAAACTCACTCAAATATATGAGACTTGATGAGATTCGACTTCAAATGTGGAAGATAGACTTTGAAAATTTTCAATCAACACAAAGTGACAATCGACCTCAATGGGCTTCAATGGATGGATGTAAATCGACGGTATCTGACCAACTTAGTTGCAAAATCACTCAAATATATAAGAATTGATGAGATTCGACTTGAAATGAGGAAGATATACAATAAAAATTTTCAATCAACACAAAGTGACAATCGACCTCAATGGGCTTTAATGGATGTAAATCGACGGTATCTGACCAAGTTAGTTGCAAGAATTGATGAGATTCGACTTGAAATCAGGACGATAGAATTAAAAAAGTTTCTATCAACAGAAAGTGACAATCGACCTCAATCGGCTTCAATGGATGTAAATCGACGATATCTAACAAAGTTAGTTGCAAACTCACTGAAATATATGAGACTTGATGAGATTAGACTTGAAATGAGGAAGATAGACTTCGAAAATTTTCAATCAACACAAAGTGACAATCTTCCTCAATGGGCTTCAATGGATGGATGTAAATCGACGATATCTGACAAAGTTAGTTGCAAACTCACTCAAATATATGAGAATTGATGAGATTCGACTTGAAATGAAGAAGATATACTTTAAAAATTTTCAATCAACACAAAGTGACAATCGACCTCAATGGGCTTCAATGGATGTATATCGACGGTATCTGACCAAGTTAGTTGCAAAATCACTCAAATATATAAGAATTAATGAGATTCGACTTGAAATGAGGAAGATAGACTTTGAAAATTTTCAATCAACGCAAAGTGACAATCGACCTCAATGGGCTTCAATGGATGGATGTAAATCGACGATATCTGACAAAGTTAGTTGCAAACTCACTCGAATATATGAGAATTGATGAGATTCGACTTGAAATGAGGAAGATATACTTTAAAAATTTACAATCAACACAAAGTGACAATCGACCTCAATGGGCTTCAATGGATGTAAATCGATGGTATCTCACCAAGTTAGTTGCAAAATCACTCAAATATATAAGAATTGATGAGATTCGACTTGAAATGAGGGAGATAGACTTTGAAAATTTTCAATCAACGCAAAGTGACAATCGACCTCAATCGGCTTCAATGGATGTAAATCGACGATATCGGACAAAGTTAGTTGCAAACTCACTCAAATATATGAGAATTGATGACATTCGACTTGAAATGAGGAAGATAGACTTTAAAAATTTTCAATCAACACAAAGTGACAATCGACCTAATGGGCTCCAATGGATGGATGTAAATCAACGATATCTGACAAAGTTAATTGCAAACTCACTCAAATATATGAGACTTGATGAGATTCGACTTGAAATGAGGAAGATAGACTTTGAAAATTTTCAATCAACACAAAGTGACAATCGACCTCAATGGGCTCCAATGGCTGGATGTAAATCGACGATATCTGACAAAGTTAGTCGCAAACTCACTCAAATATATGAGAATTGATGAGATTCGACTTGAAATGAGGGAGATAGACTTTGAAAATTTTCAATCAACACAAAGTGACAATCGACCTCAATGGGCTCCAATGGCTGGATGTAAATCGACGATATCTGACAAAGTTAGTCGCAAACTCACTCAAATATGTGAGAATTGATGAGATTCGACTTGAAATGAGGAAGATAGACTTTGAAAATTTTCAATCAACACAAAGTGACAATCGACCTCAATGGGCTTCAATGGATGGATGTAAATCGACGATATCTGACAAAGTTAGTTGCAAACTCACTCAAATATATGAGAATTGATGAGATTCGACATGAAATGAGGAAGATATACTTTAAAAATTTACAATCAACACAAAGTGACAATCGACCTCAATGGGCTTCAATGGATGTAAATCGATGGTATCTGAACAAGTTAGTTGCAAAATCACTCAAATATATGAGACTTGATGAGATTCGACTTCAAATAAGGAAGATAGACTTTGAAAACTTTCAATCAACACAAAGTGACAATCGACCTCAATGGGCTTCAATGGATGGATGTAAATCGACGGTATCTGACCAACTTAGTTGCAAAATCACTCAAATATATAAGAATTGATGAGATTCGACTTGAAATGAGGAAGATATACAATAAAAATTTTCAATCAACACAAAGTGACAATCGACCTCAATGGGCTTTAATGGATGTAAATCGACGGTATCTGACCAAGTTAGTTGCAAGAATTGATGAGATTCGACTTGAAATGAGGAAGATAGACTTTAAACATTTTCAATCAACATAAAGTGACAATCGATCTAATGGGCTTCAATGGATGGATGTAAATCGACGATATCTGACAAAGTTAGTTGCAAGCTCACTCAAATATATGAGAATTGAAGAGATTCGACTTGAAATGAGGGAGATAGACTTTGAAAATTATCAATCAACACAAAGTGACAATCGACCTCAATGGGCTTCAATGGATGTAATCGACGATATCTGACAAAGTTAGTTGCAAACTCACTCAAATATATGAGAATTGATGAGATTCGACTTGAAATGAGGAAGATAGACTTTAAAAATTTTCAATCAACACAAAGTGACAATCGACCTAATGGGCTTCAATGGATGGATGTAAATCGACGATATCTGACAAAGTTAATTGCAAACTCACTCAAATATATGAGACTTGATGAGATTCGACTTGAAATGAGGAAGATAGACTTTGAAAATTTTCAATCAACACAAAGTGACAATCGACCTCAATGGGCTCCAATGGCTGGATGTAAATCGACGATATCTGACAAAGTTAGTCGCAAACTCACTCAAATATATGAGAATTGATGAGATTCGACTTGAAATGAGGAAGATAGACTTTGAAAATTTTCAATCAACACAAAGTGACAATCGACCTCAATGGGCTCCAATGGCTGGATGTAAATCGACGATATCTGACAAAGTTAGTCGCAAACTCACTCAAATATATGAGAATTGATGAGATTCGACTTGAAATGAGGAAGATAGACTTTGAAAATTTTCAATCAACACAAAGTGACAATCGACCTCAATGGGCTTCAATGGATGGATGTAAATCGACGATATCTGACAAAGTTAGTTGGAAACTCACTCAAATATATGAGAATTGATGAGATTCGACTTGAAATGTGGTAGATAGACTTGAAAAATCTTCTATCAACACAAAGTGACAATTGACCTCAATGGGCTTTAATGTATGTAAATCGACATATCTTACCAAGTTAGTTGCAAAATCACTCAAATATATATGAATTGATGAGATTCGACTTGAAATGAGGAAGATATACAATAAAAATTTACAATCAACACAAAGTGACAATCGATCTCAATGGGCTTCAATGGATGTAAATTGACGATATCTGAAAAAGTTAGTTGCAAACTCACTCAAATATATGAGACTTGATGAGATTCGACTTCAAATGTGGAAGATAGACTTTGAAAATTTTCAATCAACACAAAGTGACAATCGACCTCAATGGGCTTCAATGGATGGATGTAAATCGACGGTATCTGACCAACTTAGTTGCAAAATCACTCAAATATATAAGAATTGATGAGATTCGACTTGAAATGAGGAAGATATACAATAAAAATTTTCAATCAACACAAAGTGACAATCGACCTCAATGGGCTTTAATGGATGTAAATCGACGGTATCTGACCAAGTTAGTTGCAAGAATGATGAGATTCGACTTGAAATGAGGAAGATAGACTTTGAAAATTTTCAATCAACGCAAAGTGAAAATCGACCTCAATGGGCTTCAATGGATGGATGTAAATCGACGATATCTGACAAAGTTAGTTGCAAACTCACTCAAATATTTGAGAATTGATGTGATTCGACTCGAAATGAGGAAGATAGACTTTAAAAATTTTCAATCAACATAAAGTGACAATCGATCTAATGGGCTTCAATGGATGGATGTAAATCGACGATATCTGACAAAGTTAGTTGCAAGCTCACTCAAATATATGAGAATTGAAGAGATTCGACTTGAAATGAGGGAGATAGACTTTGAAAATTATCAATCAACACAAAGTGACAATCGACCTCAATGGGCTTCAATGGATGTAATCGACGGTATCTGACCAAGTTAGTTGCAAACTCACTCAAATATATAAGAATTGATGAGATTCGACTTGAAATGAGGACGATAGAATTAAAAAAGTTTCTATCAACAGAAAGTGACAATCGACCTCAATCGGCTTCAATGGATGTAAATCGACGATATCTAACAAAGTTAGTTGCAAACTCACTGAAATATATGAGACTTGATGAGATTAGACTTGAAATGAGGAAGATAGACTTTGAAAATTTTCAATCAACACAAAGTGACAATCTTCCTCAATGGGCTTCAATGGATGGATGTAAATCGACGATATCTGACAAAGTTAGTTGCAAACTCACTCAAATATATGAGAATTGATGAGATTCGACTTGAAATGAGGAAGATATACTTTAAAAATTTTCAATCAACACAAAGTGACAATCGACCTCAATGGGCTTCAATGGATGTATATCGACGGTATCTGACCAAGTTAGTTGCAAAATCACTCAAATATATAAGAATTAATGAGATTCGACTTGAAATGAGGAAGATAGACTTTGAAAATTTTCAATCAACACAAAGTGACAATCGACCTCAATGGGCTTCAATGGATGTATATCGACGGTATCTGACCAAGTTAGTTGCAAACTCACTCAAATATATGAGAATTGATGAGATTCGACTTGAAATGAGGAAGATATACTTTAAAAATTTACAATCAACACAAAGTGACAATCGACCTCAATGGGCTTCAATGGATGTAAATCGATGGTATCTGACCAAGTTAGTTGCGAAATCACTCAAATATATAAGAATTGATGAGATTCGACTTGAAATGATGGAGATAGACTTTGAAAATTTTCAATCAACGCAAAGTGACAATCGACCTCAATGGGCTTCAATGGATGTAAATCGACGATATCTGACAAAGTTAGTTGCAAACTCACTCAAATATATGAGAATTGATGAGATTCGACTTGAAATGAGGAAGATAGACTTTAAAAATTTTCAATCAACACAAAGTGACAATCGACCTAATGGGCTCCAATGGATGGATGTAAATCAACGATATCTGACAAAGTTAATTGCAAACTCACTCAAATATATGAGACTTGATGAGATTCGACTTGAAATGAGGAAGATAGACTTTGAAAATTTTCAATCAACACAAAGTGACAATCGACCTCAATGGGCTCCAATGGCTGGATGTAAATCGACGATATCTGACAAAGTTAGTCGCAAACTCACTCAAATATATGAGAATTGATGAGATTCGACTTGAAATGAGGGAGATAGACTTTGAAAATTTTCAATCAACACAAAGTGACAATCGACCTCAATGGGCTCCAATGGCTGGATGTAAATCGACGATATCTGACAAAGTTAGTCGCAAACTCACTCAAATATATGAGAATTGATGAGATTTGACTTGAAATGAGGAAGATATACAATAAAAATTTTCAATCAACACAAAGTGACAATCGACCTCAATGGGCTTTAATGGATGTAAATCGACGGTATCTGACCAAGTTAGTTGCAAGAATGATGAGATTCGACTTGAAATGAGGAAGATAGACTTTAAAAATTTTCAATCAACATAAAGTGACAATCGATCTAATGGGCTTCAATGGATGGATGTAAATCGACGATATCTGACAAAGTTAGTTGCAAGCTCACTCAAATATATAAGAATTGATGAGATTCGACTTGAAATGAGGACGATAGAATTAAAAAAGTTTCTATCAACAGAAAGTGACAATCGACCTCAATCGGCTTCAATGGATGTAAATCGACGATATCTAATAAAGTTAGTTGCAAACTCACTGAAATATATGAGACTTGATGAGATTAGACTTGAAATGAGGAAGATAGACTTTGAAAATTTTCAATCAACACAAAGTGACAATCTTCCTCAATGGGCTTCAATGGATGGATGTAAATCGACGATATCTGACAAAGTTAGTTGCAAACTCACTCAAATATATGAGAATTGATGAGATTCGACTTGAAATGAGGAAGATATACTTTAAAAATTTTCAATCAACACAAAGTGACAATCGACCTCAATGGGCTTCAATGGATGTATATCGACGGTATCTGACCAAGTTAGTTGCAAAATCACTCAAATATATAAGAATTAATGAGATTCGACTTGAAATGAGGAAGATAGACTTTGAAAATTTTCAATCAACGCAAAGTGACAATCGACCTCAATGGGCTTCAATGGATGGATGTAAATCGACGAGATCTGACAAAGTTAGTTGCAAACTCACTCAAATATATGAGAATTGATGAGATTCGACTTGAAATGAGGAAGATATACTTTAAAAATTTACAATCAACACAAAGTGACAATCGACCTCAATGGGCTTCAATGGATGTAAATCGATGGTATCTGACCAAGTTAGTTGCAAAATCACTCAAATATATAAGAATTGATGAGATTCGACTTGAAATGATGGAGATAGACTTTGAAAATTTTCAATCAACGCAAAGTGGCAATCGACCTCAATGGGCTTCAATGGATGTAAATCGACGATATCTGACAAAGTTAGTTGCAAACTCACTCAAATATATGAGAATTGATGAGATTCGACTTGAAATGAGGAAGATAGACTTTAAAAATTTTCAATCAACACAAAGTGACAATCGACCTAATGGGCTCCAATGGATGGATGTAAATCAACGATATCTGACAAAGTTAATTGCAAACTCACTCAAATATATGAGACTTGATGAGATTCGACTTGAAATGAGGAAGATAGACTTTGAAAATTTTCAATCAACACAAAGTGACAATCGACCTCAATGGGCTCCAATGGCTGGATGTAAATCGACGATATCTGACAAAGTTAGTCGCAAACTCACTCAAATATATGAGAATTGATGAGATTCGACTTGAAATGAGGGAGATAGACTTTGAAAATTTTCAATCAACACAAAGTGACAATCGACCTCAATGGGCTCCAATGGCTGGATGTAAATCGACGATATCTGACAAAGTTAGTGGCAAACTCACTCAAATATATGAGAATTGATGAGATTCGACTTGAAATGAGGAAGATAGACTTTGAAAATTTTCAATCAACACAAAGTGACAATCGACCTCAATGGGCTTCAATGGATGGATGTAAATCGACGATATCTGACAAAGTTAGTTGCAAACTCACTCAAATATATGAGAATTGATGAGATTCGACTTGAAATGTGGAAGATAGACTTGAAAAATCTTCTATCAACACAAAGTGACAATTGACCTCAATGGGCTTTAATGTATGTAAATCGACATATCTTACCAAGTTAGTTGCAAAATCACTCAAATATATATGAATTGATGAGATTCGACTTGAAATGAGGAAGATATACAATAAAAATTTACAATCAACACAAAGTGACAATCGACCTCAATGGGCTTCAATGGATGTAAATTGACGATATCTGAAAAAGTTAGTTGCAAACTCACTCAAATATATGAGACTTGATGAGATTCGACTTCAAATGTGGAAGATAGACTTTGAAAATTTTCAATCAACACAAAGTGACAATCGACCTCAATGGGCTTCAATGGATGGATGTAAATCGACGGTATCTGACCAAGTTAGTTGCAAAATCACTCAAATATATAAGAATTGATGAGATTCGACTTGTAATGAGGAAGATATACAATAAAAATTTTCAATCAACACAAAGTGACAATCGACCTCAATGGGCTTTAATGGATGTAAATCGACGGTATCTGACCGAGTTAGTTGCAAACTCACTCAAATATATGAGAATTGATGAGATTCGACTTGAAATGAGGAAGATAGATTTGAAAATTTTTCAATCAACATAAAGTGACAATCGACCTCAATGGGCTTCAATGGATGTAAATCGACCATATCTGACAAAGTTAGTTGCAAACTCACTCAAATATATGAGAATTGATGAGATTCGACTTGAAATGAGGGAGATAGACTTTAAAAATTTTCAATCAACACAAAGTGACAATCGATCTAATGGGCTTCAATGGATGGATGTAAATCGATGATATCTGACAAAGTAAGTTGCAAGCTCACTCAAATATATGAGAATTGATGAGATTCGACTTGAAATGAGGGAGATAGACTTTGAAAAATATCAATCAACACAAAGTGACAATCGACCTCAATGGGCTTCAATGGATGTAATCGACGTTATCTGACCAAGTTAGTTGCAACCTCACTCAAATATATAAGAATTGATGAGATTCGACTTGAAATGAGGACGATAGAATTAAAAAAGTTTCTATCAACAGAAAGTGACAATCGACCTCAATCGGCTTCAATGGATGTAAATAGACGATATCTGACAAAGTTAGTTGCAAACTCACTCAAATATATGAGACTTGATGATATTCGACTTGAAATGGGGAAGATGGAATTAAAAACGTTTCTATCAACACAAAGTGACAATCGACCTCAATCGGCTTCAATGGATGTAAATCGACGATAGCTGACAAAGTTAGTTGCAAACTCACTCAAATATATGAGAATTGATGAGATTCGACTTGAAATGAGGACGATAGAATTAAAAAAGTTTCTATCAACAGAAAGTGACAATCGACCTCAATCGGCTTCAA
Source organism: Diorhabda sublineata (assembly GCF_026230105.1). Taxonomy (NCBI): domain Eukaryota; kingdom Metazoa; phylum Arthropoda; class Insecta; order Coleoptera; family Chrysomelidae; genus Diorhabda; species Diorhabda sublineata. Next base: position 10,466,996 of record NC_079482.1, on the reverse strand, counting down.
TGGATGTAAATCGACGATATCTGACAAAGTTAGTTGCAAACTCACTGAAATATATGAGACTTGATGAGATTAGACTTGAAATGAGGAAGATAGACTTTGGAAATTTTCAATCAACACAAAGTGACAATCGATCTAATGGGCTTCAATGGATGGATGTAAATCGACGATATCTGACAAAGTTAGTTGCAAACTCACTCAAATATATGAGAATTGATGAGATTCGACTTGAAATGAGGAAGATATACTTTAAAAATTTTCAATCAACACAAAGTGACAATCGACCTCAATGGGCTTCAATGGATGGATGTAAATCGACGATATCTGACAAAGTTAGTTGCAAACTCACTCAAATATATGAGAATTGATGAGATTCGACTTGAAATGAGGAAGATATACTTTAAAAATTTACAATCAACACAACGTGACAATCGACCTCAATGGGCTTCAATGGATGTAAATCGACGGTATCTGACCAAGTTAGTTGCAAAATCACTCGAATATATAAGAATTGATGAGATTCGACTTGAAATGAGGGAGATAGACTTTGAAAATTTTCAATCAACGCAAAGTGACAATCGACCTCAATGGGCTTCAATGGATGTAAATCGACGATATCTGACAAAGTTAGTTGCAAACTCACTCAAATATATGAGAATTGATGAGATTCGACTTGAAATGAGGGAGATAGACTTTAAAAATTTTCATTCAACACAAAGTGACAATCGACCTAATGGGCTTCAATGGATGGATGTAAATCGACGATATCTGACAAAGTAAATTGCAAACTCACTCAAATATATGAGACTTGTTGAGATTCGACTTGAAATGAGGAAGATAGACTTTGAAAATTTTCAATCAACACAAAGTGACAATCGACCTCAATGGGCTTCAATGGATGGATGTAAATCGACGATATCTGACAAAGTTAGTTGCAAACTCACTCAAATATATGAGAATTGATGAGATTCGACTTGAAATGAGGAAGATATACTTTAAAAATTTACAATCAACACAACGTGACAATCGACCTCAATGGGCTTCAATGGATGTAAATCGACGGTATCTGACCAATTTAGTTGCAAAATCACTCAAATATATAAGAATTGATGAGATTCGACTTGAAATGAGGAAGATAGACTTTGAAAATTTTCAATCAACGCAAAGTGACAATCGACCTCAATGGGCTTCAATGGATGGATGTAAATCGACGATATCTGACAAAGTTAGTTGCAAACTCACTCAAATATATGAGAATTGATGAGATTCGACTTGAAATGAGGAAGATATACTTTAAAAATTTACAATCAACACAACGTGACAATCGACCTCAATGGGCTTCAATGGATGTAAATCGACGGTATCTGACCAAGTTAGTTGCAAAATCACTCGAATATATAAGAATTGATGAGATTCGACTTGAAATGAGGGAGATAGACTTTGAAAATTTTCAATCAACGCAAAGTGACAATCGACCTCAATGGGCTTCAATGGATGTAAATCGACGATATCTGACAAAGTTAGTTGCAAACTCACTCAAATATATGAAAATTGATGAGATTCGACTTGAAATGAGGGAGATAGACTTTAAAAATTTTCATTCAACACAAAGTGACAATCGACCTAATGGGCTTCAATGGATGGATGTAAATCGACGATATCTGACAAAGTAAATTGCAAACTCACTCAAATATATGAGACTTGTTGAGATTCGACTTGAAATGAGGAAGATAGACTTTGAAAATTTTCAATCAACACAAAGTGACAATCGACCTCAATGGGCTCCAATGGCTGGATGTAAATCGACTATATCTGAAAAAGTTAATCGCAAACTCACTCAAATATATGAGAATTGATGAGATTCGACTTGAAATGAGGAAGATAGACTTTGAAAATTTTCAATCAACACAACGTGACAATCGACCTCAATGGGCTCCAATGGCTGGATGTAAATCGACGATATCTGACAAAGTTAGTCGCAAACTCACTCAAATATATGAGAATTGATGAGATTCAACTTGAAATGAGGAAGATAGACTTTGAAAATTTTCAATCAACACAAAGTGACAATCGACCTCAATGGGCTTCAATGGATGGATGTAAATCGACGATATCTGACAAAGTTAGTTGCAAACTCACTCAAATATATGAGAATTGATGAGATTCGACTTGAAATGTGGAAGATAGACTTGAAAAATTTTCTATCAACACAAAGTGACAATTGACCTCAATGGGCTTTAATGTATGTAAATCGACATATCTGACCAAGTTAGTTGCAAAATCACTCAAATATATAAGAATTGATGAGATTCGACTTGAAATGAGGAAGATATACAATAAAAATTTTCAATCAACACAAAGTGACAATCGACCTCAATGGGCTTTAATGGATGTAAATCGACGGTATCTGACCAAGTTAGTTGCAAACTCACTCAAATATATAAGAATTGATGAGATTCGACTTGAAATGAGGAAGATGGACTTTGAAAATTTTCAATCAACACAAAGTCATAATCGACCTCAATGGGCTTCAATGGATGTAAATCGACGGTATCTGACCGAGTTAGTTGCAAACTCACTCAAATATATGAGAATTGATGAGATTCGACTTGAAATGAGGAAGATAGATTTGAAAAATTTTCAATCAACATAAAGTGACAATCGACCTCAATGGGCTTCAATGGATGTAAATCGACGATATCTGACAAAGTTAGTTGCAAACTCACTCAAATATATGAGAATTGATGAGATTCGACTTGAAATGAGGGAGATAGACTTTAAAAGTTTTCAATCAACACAAAGTGACAATCGACCTCAATGGGCTTCAATGGATGTAAATCGACGGTATCTGACCAAGTTACTTGCAAACTCACTCAAATATATAAGAATTGATGAGATTCGACTTGAGATGAGGAAGATAGACTTTAAAAATTTTCAATCAACACAAAGTGACAATCGATCAAATGGGCTTCAATGGATGGATGTAAATCGATTATATCTGACAAAGTTAGTTGCAAGCTCACTCAAATATATGAGAATTGATGAGATTCGACTTGAAATGAGGGAGATAGACTTTGAAAATTATCAATCAACACAAAGTGACAATCGACCTCAATGGGCTTCAATGGATGTAATCGACGGTATCTGACCAAGTTAGTTGCAAACTCACTCAAATATATGAGAATTGATGAGATTCGACTTGAAATGAAGACGATAGAATTAAAAAAGTTTCTATCACAAGAAAGTGACAATCGACCTCAATCGGCTTCAATGGATGTAAATCGACGATATCTGACAAAGTTAGTTGCAAACTCACTCAAATATATGAGACTTGATGATATTCGACTTGAAATGGGGGAGATAGAATTGAAAAAGTTTCTATCAACACAAAGTGACAATCGACCTCAATGGGCTTCAATGGATGGATGTAAATCGACGATAGCTGACAAAGTTAGTTGCAAACACACTCAAATATATGAGAATTGATGAGATTCGACTTGAAATGAGGAAGATAGACTTTAAAAATTTTCAATCAACATAAAGTGACAATCGATCTAATGGGCTTCAATGGATGGATGTAAATCGACGATATCTGACAAAGTTAGTTGCAAGCTCACTCAAATATATGAGAATTGAAGAGATTCGACTTGAAATGAGGGAGATAGACTTTGAAAATTATCAATCAACACAAAGTGACAATCGACCTCAATGGGCTTCAATGGATGTAATCGACGGTATCTGACCAAGTTAGTTGCAAACTCACTCAAATATATAAGAATTGATGAGATTCGACTTGAAATGAGGACGATAGAATTAAAAAAGTTTCCATCAACAGAAAGTGATAATCGACCTCAATCGGCTTCAATGGATGTAAATCGACGATATCTGACAAAGTTAGTTGCAAACTCACTGAAATATATGAGACTTGATGAGATTAGACTTGAAATGAGGAAGATAGACTTTGAAAATTTTCAATCAACACAAAGTGACAATCTTCCTCAATGGGCTTCAATGGATGGATGTAAATCGACGATATCTGACAAAGTTAGTTGCAAACTCACTCAAATATATGAGAATTGATGAGATTCGACTTGAAATGAGGAAGATATACTTTAAAAATTTTCAATCAACACAAAGTGACAATCGACCTCAATGGGCTTCAATGGATGTATATCGACGGTATCTGACCAAGTTAGTTGCAAAATCACTCAAATATATAAGAATTAATGAGATTCGACTTGAAATGAGGAAGATAGACTTTGAAAATTTTCAATCAACACAAAGTGACAATCTTCCTCAATGGGCTTCAATGGATGGATGTAAATCGACGATATCTGACAAAGTTAGTTGCAAACTCACTCAAATATATGAGAATTGATGAGATTCGACTTGAAATGAGGGAGATAGACTTTGAAAATTCTCAATCAACGCAAAGTGACAATCGACCTCAATGGGCTTCAATGGATGTAAATCGACGATATCTGACAAAGTTAGTTGCAAACTCACTCAAATATATGAGAATTGATGAGATTCGACTTGAAATGAGGAAGATAGACTTTGAAAATTTTCAATCAACACAAAGTGACAATCTTCCTCAATGGGCTTCAATGGATGGATGTAAATCGACGATATCTGACAAAGTTAGTTGCAAACTCACTCAAATATATAAGAATTGATGAGATTCGACTTGAAATGAGGGAGATAGACTTTGAAAATTTTCAATCAACGCAAAGTGACAATCGACCTCAATGGGCTTCAATGGATGTAAATCGACGATATCTGACAAAGTTAGTTGCAAACTCACTCAAATATATGAGAATTGATGAGATTCGACTTGAAATGAGGAAGATAGACTTAAAAATTTTCAATCAACACAAAGTGACAATCGACCTCAATGGTCTCCAATGGCTGGATGTAAATCGACGATATCTTACAAAGTTAGTCGCAAACTCACTCAAATATATGAGATTTGATGAGATTCGACTTGAAATGAGGAAGATAGACTTTGAAAATTTTCAATCAACACAAAGTGACAATCGACCTCAATGGTCTCCAATGGCTGGATGTAAATCGACGATATCTTACAAAGTTAGTCGCAAACTCACTCAAATATATGAGATTTGATGAGATTCGACTTGAAATGAGGAAGATAGACTTTGAAAATTTTCAATCAACACAAAGTGACAATCGACCTCAATGGGCTCCAATGGCTGGATGTAAATCGACGATATCTGACAAAGTTAGTCGCAAACTCACTCGAATATATGAGAATTGATGAGATTCGACTTGAAATGAGGAAGATAGACTTTGAAAATTTTCAATCAACGCAAAGTGACAATCGACCTCAATGGGCTTCAATGGATGTAAATCGACGATATCTGACAAAGTTAGTTGCAAACTCACTCAAATATATGAGAATTGATGAGATTCGACTTGAAATGAGGAAGATAGACTTTAAAAATTTTCAATCAACACAAAGTGACAATCGACCTAATGGGCTTCAATGGATGTAAATCGACGATATCTGACAAAGTTAGTTGCAAACTCACTCAAATATATGAGAATTTATGAGATTCGACTTGAAATGAGGAAGATAGACTTTGAAAATTTTCAATCAACGCAAAGTGACAATCGACCTCAATGGGCTTCAATGGATGTAAATCGACGATATCTGACAAAGTTAGTTGCAAACTCACTCAAATATATGAGAATTGATGAGATTCCACTTGAAATGAGGAAGATAGACTTTAAAAATTTTCAATCAACACAAAGTGACAATCGACCTAATGGGCTTCAATGGATGTAAATCGACGATATCTGACAAAGTTAGTTGCAAACTCACTCAAATATATAAGAATTGATGAGATTCGACTTGAAATGAGGGAGATAGACTTTGAAAATTTTCAATCAACGCAAAGTGACAATCGACCTCAATGGGCTTCAATGGATGTAAATCGACGATATCTGATGAAGTTAGTTGCAAACTCACTCAAATATATGAGAATTGAAGAGATTCGACTTGAAATGAGGAAGATAGACTTTGAAAATTTTCAATCAACACAAAGTGACAATCGACCTCAATGGGCTCCAATGGCTGGATGTAAATCGACGATATCTGACAAAGTTAGTCGCAAACTCACTCAAATATATGAGAATTGATGAGATTCGACTTGAAATGAGGAAGATAGACTTTGAAAATTTTCAATCAACACAAAGTGACAATCGACCTCAATGGGCTTCAATGGATGGATGTAAATCGACGATATCTGACAAAGTTAGTCGCAAACTCACTCAAATATATGAGAATTGATGAGATTCGACTTGAAATGTGGAAGATAGACTTGAAAAATCTTCTATCAACACAAAGTGACAATTGACCTCAATGGGCTTTAATGTATGTAAATCGACATATCTTACCAAGTTAGTTGCAAAATCACTCAAATATATATGAATTGATGAGATTCGACTTGAAATGAGGAAGATATACAATAAAAATTTACAATCAACACAAAGTGACAATCGACCTCAATGGGCTTCAATGGATGTAAATTGACGATATCTGAAAAAGTTAGTTGCAAACTCACTCAAATATATGAGACTTGATGAGATTCGACTTCAAATGTGGAAGATAGACTTTGAGAATTTTCAATCAACACAAAGTGACAATCGACCTCAATGGGCTTCAATGGATGGATGTAAATCGACGGTATCTGACCAAGTTAGTTGCAAAATCACTCAAATATATAAGAATTGATGAGATTCGACTTGAAATGAGGAAGATATACAATAAAAATTTTCAATCAACACAAAGTGACAATCGACCTCAATGGGCTTTAATGGATGTAAATCGACGGTATCTGACCAAGTTAGTTGCAAACTCACTCAAATATATAAGAATTGATGAGATTCGACTTGAAATGAGGAAGATGGACTTTGAAAATTTTCAATCAACACAAAGTGATAATCGACCTCAATGGGCTTCAATGGATGTAAATCGACGGTATCTGACCAAGTCAGTTGCAAACTCACTCAAATATATGAGAATTGATGAGTTTCGACTTGAAATGAGGAAGATAGATTTGAAAAATTTTCAATCAACATAAAGTGACAATCGACCTCAATGGGCTTCAATGGATGTAAATCGACCATATCTGACGAAGTTAGTTGCAAACTCACTCAAATATATGAGAATTGATGAGATTCGACTTGAAATGAGGGAGATAGACTTTGGAAATTATCAATCAACACAAAGTGACAATCGACCTAATGGGCTTCAATGGATGGATGTAAATCGACGATATCTGACAAAGTTAATTGCAAACTCACTCAAATATATGAGACTTGATGAGATTCGACTTGAAATGAAGAAGATAGACTTAAAAATTTTCAATCAACACAAAGTGACAATCGACCTCAATGGTCTCCAATGGCTGGATGTAAATCGACGATATCTTACAAAGTTAGTCGCGAACTCACTCAAATATATGAGATTTGATGAGATTCGACTTGAAATGAGGAAGATAGACTTTGAAAATTTTCAATCAACACAAAGTGACAATCGACCTCAATGGTCTCCAATGGCTGGATGTAAATCGACGATATCTTACAAAGTTAGTCGCAAACTCACTCAAATATATGAGATTTGATGAGATTCGACTTGAAATGAGGAAGATAGACTTTGAAAATTTTCAATCAACACAAAGTGACAATCGACCTCAATGGGCTCCAATGGCTGGATGTAAATCGACGATATCTGACAAAGTTAGTCGCAAACTCACTCGAATATATGAGAATTGATGAGATTCGACTTGAAATGAGGAAGATAGACTTTGAAAATTTTCAATCAACGCAAAGTGACAATCGACCTCAATGGGCTTCAATGGATGTAAATCGACGATATCTGACAAAGTTAGTTGCAAACTCACTCAAATATATGAGAATTTATGAGATTCGACTTCAAATGTGGAAGATAGACTTTGAGAATTTTCAATCAACACAAAGTGACAATCGACCTCAATGGGCTTCAATGGATGGATGTAAATCGACGGTATCTGACCAAGTTAGTTGCAAAATCACTCAAATATATAAGAATTGATGAGATTCGACTTGAAATGAGGAAGATATACAATAAAAATTTTCAATCAACACAAAGTGACAATCGACCTCAATGGGCTTTAATGGATGTAAATCGACGGTATCTGACCAAGTCAGTTGCAAACTCACTCAAATATATGAGAATTGATGAGTTTCGACTTGAAATGAGGAAGATAGATTTGAAAAATTTTCAATCAACATAAAGTGACAATCGACCTCAATGGGCTTCAATGGATGTAAATCGACCATATCTGACGAAGTTAGTTGCAAACTCACTCAAATATATGAGAATTGATGAGATTCGACTTGAAATGAGGGAGATAGACTTTGAAAATTTTCAATCAACGCAAAGTGACAATCGACCTCAATGGGCTTCAATGGATGTAAATCGACGATATCTGACAAAGTTAGTTGCAAACTCACTCAAATATATGAGAATTGATGAGATTCGACTTGAAATGAGGAAGATAGACTTAAAAATTTTCAATCAACACAAAGTGACAATCGACCTCAATGGTCTCCAATGGCTGGATGTAAATCGACGATATCTTACAAAGTTAGTCGCAAACTCACTCAAATATATGAGATTTGATGAGATTCGACTTGAAATGAGGAAGATAGACTTTGAAAATTTTCAATCAACACAAAGTGACAATCGACCTCAATGGTCTCCAATGGCTGGATGTAAATCGACGATATCTTACAAAGTTAGTCGCAAACTCACTCAAATATATGAGATTTGATGAGATTCGACTTGAAATGAGGAAGATAGACTTTGAAAATTTTCAATCAACACAAAGTGACAATCGACCTCAATGGGCTCCAATGGCTGGATGTAAATCGACGATATCTGACAAAGTTAGTCGCAAACTCACTCGAATATATGAGAATTGATGAGATTCGACTTGAAATGAGGAAGATAGACTTTGAAAATTTTCAATCAACGCAAAGTGACAATCGACCTCAATGGGCTTCAATGGATGTAAATCGACGATATCTGACAAAGTTAGTTGCAAACTCACTCAAATATATGAGAATTGATGAGATTCGACTTGAAATGAGGAAGATAGACTTTAAAAATTTTCAATCAACACAAAGTGACAATCGACCTAATGGGCTTCAATGGATGTAAATCGACGATATCTGACAAAGTTAGTTGCAAACTCACTCAAATATATGAGAATTTATGAGATTCGACTTGAAATGAGGAAGATAGACTTTGAAAATTTTCAATCAACGCAAAGTGACAATCGACCTCAATGGGCTTCAATGGATGTAAATCGACGATATCTGACAAAGTTAGTTGCAAACTCACTCAAATATATGAGAATTGATGAGATTCCACTTGAAATGAGGAAGATAGACTTTAAAAATTTTCAATCAACACAAAGTGACAATCGACCTAATGGGCTTCAATGGATGTAAATCGACGATATCTGACAAAGTTAGTTGCAAACTCACTCAAATATATAAGAATTGATGAGATTCGACTTGAAATGAGGGAGATAGACTTTGAAAATTTTCAATCAACGCAAAGTGACAATCGACCTCAATGGGCTTCAATGGATGTAAATCGACGATATCTGATGAAGTTAGTTGCAAACTCACTCAAATATATGAGAATTGAAGAGATTCGACTTGAAATGAGGAAGATAGACTTTGAAAATTTTCAATCAACACAAAGTGACAATCGACCTCAATGGGCTCCAATGGCTGGATGTAAATCGACGATATCTGACAAAGTTAGTCGCAAACTCACTCAAATATATGAGAATTGATGAGATTCGACTTGAAATGAGGAAGATAGACTTTGAAAATTTTCAATCAACACAAAGTGACAATCGACCTCAATGGGCTTCAATGGATGGATGTAAATCGACGATATCTGACAAAGTTAGTCGCAAACTCACTCAAATATATGAGAATTGATGAGATTCGACTTGAAATGTGGAAGATAGACTTGAAAAATCTTCTATCAACACAAAGTGACAATTGACCTCAATGGGCTTTAATGTATGTAAATCGACATATCTTACCAAGTTAGTTGCAAAATCACTCAAATATATATGAATTGATGAGATTCGACTTGAAATGAGGAAGATATACAATAAAAATTTACAATCAACACAAAGTGACAATCGACCTCAATGGGCTTCAATGGATGTAAATTGACGATATCTGAAAAAGTTAGTTGCAAACTCACTCAAATATATGAGACTTGATGAGATTCGACTTCAAATGTGGAAGATAGACTTTGAGAATTTTCAATCAACACAAAGTGACAATCGACCTCAATGGGCTTCAATGGATGGATGTAAATCGACGGTATCTGACCAAGTTAGTTGCAAAATCACTCAAATATATAAGAATTGATGAGATTCGACTTGAAATGAGGAAGATATACAATAAAAATTTTCAATCAACACAAAGTGACAATCGACCTCAATGGGCTTTAATGGATGTAAATCGACGGTATCTGACCAAGTTAGTTGCAAACTCACTCAAATATATAAGAATTGATGAGATTCGACTTGAAATGAGGAAGATGGACTTTGAAAATTTTCAATCAACACAAAGTGATAATCGACCTCAATGGGCTTCAATGGATGTAAATCGACGGTATCTGACCAAGTCAGTTGCAAACTCACTCAAATATATGAGAATTGATGAGTTTCGACTTGAAATGAGGAAGATAGATTTGAAAAATTTTCAATCAACATAAAGTGACAATCGACCTCAATGGGCTTCAATGGATGTAAATCGACCATATCTGACGAAGTTAGTTGCAAACTCACTCAAATATATGAGAATTGATGAGATTCGACTTGAAATGAGGGAGATAGACTTTGGAAATTATCAATCAACACAAAGTGACAATCGACCTAATGGGCTTCAATGGATGGATGTAAATCGACGATATCTGACAAAGTTAATTGCAAACTCACTCAAATATATGAGACTTGATGAGATTCGACTTGAAATGAGGAAGATAGACTTTGAAAATTTTCAATCAACACAAAGTGACAATCGACCTCAATGGTCTCCAATGGCTGGATGTAAATCAACGATATCTGACAAAGTTAGTCGCAAACTCACTCAAATATATGAGATTTGATGAGATTCGACTTGAAATGAGGAAGATAGACTTTGAAAATTTTCAATCAACACAAAGTGACAATCGACCTCAATGGGCTCCAATGGCTGGATGTAAATCGACGATATCTGACAAAGTTAGTCGCAAACTCACTCAAATATATGAGAATTGATGAGATTCGACTTGAAATGAGGAAGATAGACTTTGAAAATTTTCAATCAACGCAAAGTGACAATCGACCTCAATGGGCTTCAATGGATGTAAATCGACGATATCTGACAAAGTTAGTTGCAAACTCACTCAAATATATGAGAATTGATGAGATTCGACTTGAAATGAGGAAGATAGACTTTAAAAATTTTCAATCAACACAAAGTGACAATCGACCTAATGGGCTTCAATGGATGTAAATCGACGATATCTGACAAAGTTAGTTGCAAACTCACTCAAATATATGAGAATTGATGAGATTCGACTTGAAATGAGGAAGATAGACTTTGAAAATTTTCAATCAACGCAAAGTGACAATCGACCTCAATGGGCTTCAATGGATGTAAATCGACGATATCTGACAAAGTTAGTTGCAAACTCACTCAAATATATGAGAATTGATGAGATTCGACTTGAAATGAGGAAGATAGACTTTAAAAATTTTCAATCAACACAAAGTGACAATCGACCTAATGGGCTTCAATGGATGTAAATCGACGATATCTGACAAAGTTAGTTGCAAACTCACTCAAATATATAAGAATTGATGAGATTCGACTTGAAATGAGGGAGATAGACTTTGAAAATTTTCAATCAACGCAAAGTGACAATCGACCTCAATGGGCTTCAATGGATGTAAATCGACGATATCTGATAAAGTTAGTTGCAAACTCACTCAAATATATGAGAATTGATGAGATTCGACTTGAAATGAGGAAGATAGACTTTAAAAATTTTCAATCAACACAAAGTGACAATCGACCTAATGGGCTTCAATGGATGGATGTAAATCGACGATATCTGACAAAGTTAATTGCAAACTCACTCAAATATATGAGACTTGATGAGATTCGACTTGAAATGAGGAAGATAGACTTTGAAAATTTTCAATCAACACGAAGTGACAATCGACCTCAATGGGCTTCAATGGATGGATATAAATCGACGATATCTGACAAAGTTAGTTGCAAACTCACTCAAATATATGAGAATTGATGAGATTCGACTTGAAATGTGGAAGATAGACTTGAAAAATCTTCTATCAACACAAAGTGACAATTGACCTCAATGGGCTTTAATGTATGTAAATCGACATATCTTACCAAGTTAGTTGCAAAATCACTCAAATATATATGAATTGATGAGATTCGACTTGAAATGAGGAAGATATACAATAAGAATTTACAATCAACACAAAGTGACAATCGACCTCAATGGGCTTCAATGGATGTAAATTGACGATATCTGAAAAAGTTAGTTGCAAACTCACTCAAATATATGAGACTTGATGAGATTCGACTTCAAATGTGGAAGATAGACTTTGAAAATTTTCAACCAACACAAAGTGACAATCGACCTCAATGGGCTTCAATGGATGGATGTAAATCGACGGTATCTGACCAAGTTAGTTGCAAAATCACTCAAATATATAAGAATTGATGAGATTCGACTTGAAATGAGGAAGATATACAATAAAAATTTTCAATCAACACAAAGTGACAATCGACCTCAATGGGCTTTAATGGATGTAAATCGACGGTATCTGACCAAGTTAGTTGCAAACTCACTCAAATATATAAGAATTGATGAGATTCGACTTGAAATGAGGAAGATGGACTTTGAAAATTTTCAATCAACACAAAGTGATAATCGACCTCAATGGGCTTCAATGGATGTAAATCGACGGTATCTGACCAATTTAGTTGCAAACTCACTCAAATATATGAGAATTGATGAGTTTCGACTTGAAATGAGGAAGATAGATTTGAAAAATTTTCAATCAACATAAAGTGACAATCGACCTCAATGGGCTTCAATGGATGTAAATCGACCATATCTGACGAAGTTAGTTGCAAACTCACTCAAATATATGAGAATTGATGAGATTCGACTTGAAATGAGGGAGATAGACTTTGGAAATTATCAATCAACACAAAGTGACAATCGACCTCAATGGGCTTCAATGGATGTAATCGACGGTATCTGACCAAGTTAGTTGCAAACTCACTCAAATATATAAGAATTGATGAGATTCGACTTGAAATGAGGACGATAGAATTAAAAAAGTTTCTATCAACAGAAAGTGACAATCGACCTCAATCGGCTTCAATGGATGTAAATCGACGATATCTGACAAAGTTAGTTGCAAACTCACTCAAATATATGAGACTTGATGATATTCGACTTGAAATGGGGAAGATGGAATTAAAAACGTTTCTATCAACACAAAGTGACAATCGACCTCAATCGGCTTCAATGGATGTAAATCGACGAAAGCTGACAAAGTTAGTTGCAAACTCACTCAAATATATGAGAATTGATGAGATTCGACTTGAAATGAGGACGATAGAATTAAAAAAGTTTCAATCAACAGAAAGTGACAATCGACCTCAATCGGCTTCAATGGATGTAAATCGACGATATCTGAAAAAGTTAGTTGCAAACTCACTGAAATATATGAGACTTGATGAGATTAGACTTGAAATGAGGAAGATAGACTTTGAAAATTTTCAATCAACACAAAGTGACAATCGATCTAATGGGCTTCAATGGATGGATGTAAATCGATGATATCTGACAAAGTAAGTTGCAAGCTCACTCAAATATATGAGAATTGATGAGATTCGACTTGAAATGAGGGAGATAGACTTTGGAAATTATCAATCAACACAAAGTGACAATCGACCTCAATGGGCTTCAATGGATGTAATCGACGGTATCTGACCAAGATAGTTGCAAACTCACTCAAATATATAAGAATTGATGAGATTCGACTTGAAATGAGGACGATAGAATTAAAAAAGTTTCTATCAACAGAAAGTGACAATCGACCTCAATCGGCTTCAATGGATGTAAATCGACGATATCTGACAAAGTTAGTTGCAAACTCACTCAAATATATGAGACTTGATGATATTCGACTTGAAATGGGGAAGATGGAATTAAAAACGTTTCTATCAACACAAAGTGACAATCGACCTCAATCGGCTTCAATGGATGTAAATCGACGATAGCTGACAAAGTTAGTTGCAAACTCACTCAAATATATGAGAATTGATGAGATTCGACTTGAAATGAGGACGATAGAATTAAAAAAGTTTCAATCAACAGAAAGTGACAATCGACCTCAATCGGCTTCAATGGATGTAAATCGACGATATCTGACAAAGTTAGTTGCAAACTCACTGAAATATATGAGACTTGATGAGATTAGACTTGAAATGAGGAAGATAGACTTTGAAAATTTTCAATCAACACAAAGTGACAATCGACCTCAATGGGCTTCAATGGATGGATGTAAATCGACGATATCTGACAAAGTTAGTTGCAAACTCACTCAAATATATGAGAATTGATGAGATTCGACTTGAAATGTGGAAGATAGACTTGAAAAATTTTCTATCAACACAAAGTGACAATTGACCTCAATGGGCTTTAATGTATGTAAATCGACGGTATCTGACCAAGTTAGTTGCAAAATCACTCAAATATATAAGAATTGATGAGATTCGACTTGTAATGAGGAAGATATACAATAAAAATTTACAATCAACACAAAGTGACAATCGACCTCAATGGGCTTCAATGGATGTAAATCGACGGTATCTGACCAAGTTACTTGCAAACTCACTCAAATATATAAGAATTGATGAGATTCGACTTGAAATGAGGAAGATAGAATTAAAAAAGTTTCTATCAACACAAAGTGACAATCGACCTCTATCGGCTTCAATGGATGTTAATCGACGATATCTGACAAAGTTAGTTGCAAACTCACTCAAATATATGAGAATTGATGAGATTCGACTTGAAATGAGGAAGATAGACATTAAAAATTTTCAATCAACACAAAGTGACAATCGATATAATGGGCTTCAATGGATGGATGTAAATCGACGATATCTGACAAAGTTAGTTGCAAACTCACCCAAATATATGAGAATTGATGATATTCGACTTGAAATGAGGAAGATATACTTTAAAAATTTACAATCAACACAAAGTGACAATCGACCTCAATGGGCTTCAATGGATGAATGTAAATCGACGATATCTGACAAAGTTAATTGCAAACTCACTCAAATATATGAGACTTGATGAGATTCGACTTGAACCGAGGGAGATAGACTTTGAAAATTTTCAATCAACACAAAGTGACAATCGACCTCAATGGGCTTCAATGGATGGATGTAAATCGACGATATCTGACAAAGTTAGTTGCAAACTCACTCAAATATATGAGAATTGATGAGATTCGACTTGAAATGTGGAAGATAGACTTGAAAAATTTTCTATCAACACAAAGTGACAATTGACCTCAATGGGCTTTAATGTATGTAAATCGACGGTATCTGACCAAGTTAGTTGCAAAATCACTCAAATATATAAGAATTGATGAGATTCGACTTGTAATGAGGAAGATATACAATAAAAATTTACAATCAACACAAAGTGACAATCGACCTCAATGGGCTTCAATGGATGTAAATCGACGGTATCTGACCAAGTTACTTGCAAACTCACTCAAATATATAAGAATTGATGAGATTCGACTTGAAATGAGGAAGATAGAATTAAAAAAGTTTCTATCAACACAAAGTGACAATCGACCTCTATCGGCTTCAATGGATGTTAATCGACGATATCTGACAAAGTTAGTTGCAAACTCACTCAAATATATGAGAATTGATGAGATTCGACTTGAAATGAGGAAGATAGACATTAAAAATTTTCAATCAACACAAAGTGACAATCGATATAATGGGCTTCAATGGATGGATGTAAATCGACGATATCTGACAAAGTTAGTTGCAAACTCACCCAAATATATGAGAATTGATGATATTCGACTTGAAATGAGGAAGATATACTTTAAAAATTTACAATCAACACAAAGTGACAATCGACCTCAATGGGCTTCAATGGATGTAAATCGACGGTATCTGACCAAGTTAGTTGCAAAATCACTCAAATATATAAGAATTGATGAGATTTGACTTGAAATGAGGAAGATAGATTTTGAAAATTTTCAATCAACGCAAAGTGACAATCGACCTCAATGGGCTTCAATGGATGGATGTAAATCGACGATATCTGACAAAGTTAGTTGCAAACTCACTCAAATATATGAGACTTGATGAGATTCGACTTGAAATGAGGAAGATAGACTTTGAAAATTTTCAATCAACACAAAGTGACAATCGACCTCAATGGGCTTCAATGTATGTAAATCGACATATCTGACCAAGTTAGTTGCAAAATCACTCAAATATATAAGAATTGATGAGATTCGACTTGAAATGAGGAAGATATACAATAAAAATTTACAATCAACACAAAGTGACAATCGACCTCAATAGGCTTCAATGGATGTAAATTGACGATATCTGAAAAAGTTAGTTGCAAACTCACTCAAATATATGAGACTTGATGAGATTCGACTTCAAATGTGGAAGATAGACTTTGAAAATTTTCAATCAACACAAAGTGACAATCGACCTCAATGGGCTTCAATGGATGGATGTAAATCGACGGTATCTGACCAAGTTAGTTGCAAAATCACTCAAATATATAAGAATTGATGAGATTCGACTTGAAATGAGGAAGATATACAATAAAAATTTTCAATCAACACAAAGTGATAATCGACCTCAATGGGCTTCAATGGATGTAAATCAACGGTATCTGACCGAGTTAGTTGCAAACTCACTCAAATATATGAGAATTGATGAGATTCGACTTGAAATGAGGAAGATAGATTTTAAAAATTTTCAATCAACATAAAGTGACAATCGACCTCAATGGGCTTCAATGGATGTAAATCGACGATATCTGACAAAGTTAGTTGCAAACTCACTCAAATATATGAGAATTGATGAGATTCGACTTGAAATGAGGGAGATAGACTTTAAAAGTTTTCAATCAACACAAAGTGAAAATCGACCTCAATGGGCTTCAATGGATGTAAATCGACGGTATCTGACCAAGTTACTTGCAAACTCACTCAAATATATAAGAATTGATGAGATTCGACTTGAAATGAGGAAGATAGAATTAAAAAAGTTTCTATCAACACAAAGTGACAATCGACCTCAATGAGCTTCAATGGATGTAAATCGACGGTATCTGACCAAGTTAGTTGCAAACTCACCCAAATATATAAGAATTGATGAGATTCGACTTGAAATGAAGAAGATAGACTTTGAAAATTTTCAATCAACGCAAAGTGACAATCGACCTCAATGGGCTTCAATGGATGGATGTAAATCGACGATATCTGACAAGAATAGTTGCAAACTCACTCAAATATATGAGAATTGATGAGATTCGACTTGAAATGAGGGAGAGAGACTTTGAAAATTTTCAATCAACAAAGTGACAATCGACCTCAATGGGCTTCAATGGATGGATGTAAATCGACGATATCTGACAAAGTTAGTTGCAAACTTACTCAAATATATGAGACTTGATGATATTCGACTTGAAATGAGGGAGATAGACTTTAAAAATCTTCAATCAACACAAAGTGACAATCGACCTAATGGGCTTCAATGGATGAATGTAAATCGACGATATCTGACAAAGTTAATTGCAAACTCACTCAAATATATGAGACTTGATGAGATTCGACTTGAAATGAGGGAGATAGACTTTGAAAATTTTCAATCAACACAAAGTGACAATCGACCTCAATGGGCTTCAATGGATGGATGTAAATCGACGATATCTGACAAAGTTAGTTGCAAACTCACTCAAATATATGAGACTTGATGATATTCGACTTGAAATAAGGGAGATAGACTTTAAAAATTTTCAATCAACACAAAGTGACAATCGACCTAATGGGCTTCAATGGATGAATGTAAATCGACGATATCTGACAAAGTTAATTGCAAACTCACTCAAATATATGAGACTTGATGAGATTCGACTTGAAATGAGGGAGAAAGACTTTGAAAATTTTCAATCAACACAAAGTGACAATCGACCTCAATGGGCTTCAATGGATGGATGTAAATCGACGATATCTGACAAAGTTAGTTGCAAACTCACTCAAATATATGAGAATTGATGAGATTCGACTTGAAATGTGGAAGATAGACTTGAAAAATTTTCTATCAACACAAAGTGACAATTGACCTCAATGGGCTTTAATGTATGTAAATCGACGGTATCTGACCAAGTTACTTGCAAACTCACTCAAATATATAAGAATTGATGAGATTCGACTTGAAATGAGGAAGATAGAATTAAAAAAGTTTCTATCAACACAAAGTGACAATCGACCTCTATCGGCTTCAATGGATGTTAATCGACGATATCTGACAAAGTTAGTTGCAAACTCACTCAAATATATGAGAATTGATGAGATTCGACTTGAAATGAGGAAGATAGACTTTGAAAATTTTCAATCAACACAAAGTGACAATCGACCTAATGGGCTTCAATGGATGAATGTAAATCGACGATATCTGACAAAGTTAATTGCAAACTCACTCTAATATATGAGACTTGATGAGATTCGACTTGAAATGAGGGAGATAGACTTTGAAAATTTTCAATCAACACAAAGTGACAATCGACCACAATGGGCTTCAATGGATGTAATCGACGGTATCTGACCAAGTTAGTTGCAAACTCACTAAAATATATAAGAATTGGTGAGATTCGACTTGAAATGAGGACGATAGAATTAAAAGTTTCTATCAACAGAAAGTGACAATCGACCTCAATCGGCTTCAATGGATGTAAATCGACGATATCTGACAAAGTTAGTTGCAAACTCACTGAAATATATGAGACTTGATGAGATTAGACATGAAATGAGGAAGATAGACTTTGAAAATTTTCAATCAACACAAAGTGACAATCGACCTCAACGGGCTTCAATGGATGGATGTAAATCGACGATATCTGACAAAGTTAGTTGCAAACTCACTCAAATATATGAGAATTGATGAGATTCGACTTGAAATGAGGAAGATATACTTTGAAAATTTTCAATCAACACAAAGTGACAATCGAACTCAATGGGCTTCAATGGATGTAAATCGACGGTATCTGGCCAAGTTAGTTGCAAAATCACTCAAATATATAAGAATTGATGAGATTCGACTTGAAATGAGGAAGATAGACTTTGAAAATTTTCAATCAACGCAAAGTGACAATCGACCTCAATGGGCTTCAATGGATGGATGTAAATCGACGATATCTGACAAAGTTAGTTGCAAACTCACCCAAATATATGAGAATTGATGAGATTCGACTTGAAATGAGGAAGATATACTTTAAAAATTTACAATCAACACAAAGTGACAATCGACCTCAATGGGCTTCAATGGATGTAAATCGACGGTATCTGACCAAGTTAGTTGCAAAATCACTCAAATATATAAGAATTGATGAGATTTGACTTGAAATGAGGAAGATAGATTTTGAAAATTTTCAATCAACGCAAAGTGACAATCGACCTCAATGGGCTTCAATGGATGGATGTAAATCGACGATATCTGACAAAGTTAGTTGCAAACTCACTCAAATATATGAGACTTGATGAGATTCGACTTGAAATGAGGAAGATAGACTTTGAAAATTTTCAATCAACACAAAGTGACAATCGACCTCAATGGGCTTCAATGTATGTAAATCGACATATCTGACCAAGTTAGTTGCAAAATCACTCAAATATATGAGAATTGATGAGATTCGACTTGAAATGAGGAAGATATACAATAAAAATTTACAATCAACACAAAGTGACAATCGACCTCAATAGGCTTCAATGGATGTAAATTGACGATATCTGAAAAAGTTAGTTGCAAACTCACTCAAATATATGAGACTTGATGAGATTCGACTTCAAATGTGGAAGATAGACTTTGAAAATTTTCAATCAACACAAAGTGACAATCGACCTCAATGGGCTTCAATGGATGGATGTAAATCGACGGTATCTGACCAAGTTAGTTGCAAAATCACTCAAATATATAAGAATTGATGAGATTCGACTTGAAATGAGGAAGATATACAATAAAAATTTTCAATCAACACAAAGTGATAATCGACCTCAATGGGCTTCAATGGATGTAAATCAACGGTATCTGACCGAGTTAGTTGCAAACTCACTCAAATATATGAGAATTGATGAGATTCGACTTGAAATGAGGAAGATAGATTTTAAAAATTTTCAATCAACATAAAGTGACAATCGACCTCAATGGGCTTCAATGGATGTAAATCGACGATATCTGACAAAGTTAGTTGCAAACTCACTCAAATATATGAGAATTGATGAGATTCGACTTGAAATGAGGGAGATAGACTTTAAAAGTTTTCAATCAACACAAAGTGACAATCGACCTCAATGGGCTTCAATGGATGTAAATCGACGGTATCTGACCAAGTTACTTGCAAACTCACTCAAATATATAAGAATTGATGAGATTCGACTTGAAATGAGGAAGATAGAATTAAAAAAGTTTCTATCAACACAAAGTGACAATCGACCTCAATGAGCTTCAATGGATGTAAATCGACGGTATCTGACCAAGTTAGTTGCAAACTCACCCAAATATATAAGAATTGATGAGATTCGACTTGAAATGAAGAAGATAGACTTTGAAAATTTTCAATCAACGCAAAGTGACAATCGACCTCAATGGGCTTCAATGGATGGATGTAAATCGACGATATCTGACAAGAATAGTTGCAAACTCACTCAAATATATGAGAATTGATGAGATTCGACTTGAAATGAGGGAGAGAGACTTTGAAAATTTTCAATCAACACAAAGTGACAATCGACCTCAATGGGCTTCAATGGATGGATGTAAATCGACGATATCTGACAAAGTTAGTTGCAAACTCACTCAAATATATGAGACTTGATGATATTCGACTTGAAATAAGGGAGATAGACTTTAAAAATTTTCAATCAACACAAAGTGACAATCGACCTAATGGGCTTCAATGGATGAATGTAAATCGACGATATCTGACAAAGTTAATTGCAAACTCACTCAAATATATGAGACTTGATGAGATTCGTCTTGAAATGAGGGAGAAAGACTTTGAAAATTTTCAATCAACACAAAGTGACAATCGACCTCAATGGGCTTCAATGGATGGATGTAAATCGACGATATCTGACAAAGTTAGTTGCAAACTCACTCAAATATATGAGAATTGATGAGATTCGACTTGAAATGTGGAAGATAGACTTGAAAAATTTTCTATCAACACAAAGTGACAATTGACCTCAATGGGCTTTAATGTATGTAAATCGACGGTATCTGACCAAGTTAGTTGCAAAATCACTCAAATATATAAGAATTGATGAGATTCGACTTGAAATGAGGACGATAGAATTAAAAAAGTTTCTATCAACAGAAAGTGACAATCGACCTCAATGGGCTTCAATGGATGGATGTAAATCGACGATATCTGACAAAGTTACTTGCAAACTCACTCAAATATATAAGAATTGATGAGATTCGACTTGAAATGAGGAAGATAGAATTAAAAAAGTTTCTATCAACACAAAGTGACAATCGACCTCTATCGGCTTCAATGGATGTTAATCGACGATATCTGACAAAGTTAGTTGCAAACTCACTCAAATATATGAGAATTGATGAGATTCGACTTGAAATGAGGAAGATAGACTTTGAAAATTTTCAATCAACACAAAGTGACAATCGACCTAATGGGCTTCAATGGATGAATGTAAATCGACGATATCTGACAAAGTTAATTGCAAACTCACTCAAATATATGAGACTTGATGAGATTCGACTTGAAATGAGGGAGATAGACTTTGAAAATTTTCAATCAACACAAAGTGACAATCGACCACAATGGGCTTCAATGGATGTAATCGACGGTATCTGACCAAGTTAGTTGCAAACTCACTAAAATATATAAGAATTGATGAGATTCGACTTGAAATGAGGACGATAGAATTAAAAAAGTTTCTATCAACAGAAAGTGACAATCGACCTCAATCGGCGTCAATGGATGTAAATCGACGATATCTGACAAAGTTAGTTGCAAACTCACTGAAATATATGAGACTTGATGAGATTAGACATGAAATGAGGAAGATAGACTTTGAAAATTTTCAATCAACACAAAGTGACAATCGACCTCAACGGGCTTCAATGGATGGATGTAAATCGACGATATCTGACAAAGTTAGTTGCAAACTCACTCAAATATATGAGAATTGATGAGATTCGACTTGAAATGAGGAAGATATACTTTGAAAATTTTCAATCAACACAAAGTGACAATCGAACTCAATGGGCTTCAATGGATGCAAATCGACGGTATCTGGCCAAGTTAGTTGCAAAATCACTCAAATATATAAGAATTGATGAGATTCGACTTGAAATGAGGAAGATAGACATTAAAAATTTTCAATCAACACAAAGTGACAATCGACCTAATGGGCTCCAATGGATGGATGTAAATCGACGATATCTGACAAAGTTAGTTGCAAACTCACTCAAATATATGAGACTTGATGATATTCGACTTGAAATAAGGGAGATAGACTTTAAAAATTTTCAATCAACACAAAGTGACAATCGACCTAATGGGCTTCAATGGATGAATGTAAATCGACGATATCTGACAAAGTTAATTGCAAACTCACTCAAATATATGAGACTTGATGAGATTCGTCTTGAAATGAGGGAGAAAGACTTTGAAAATTTTCAATCAACACAAAGTGACAATCGACCTCAATGGGCTTCAATGGATGGATGTAAATCGACGATATCTGACAAAGTTAGTTGCAAACTCACTCAAATATATGAGAATTGATGAGATTCGACTTGAAATGTGGAAGATAGACTTGAAAAATTTTCTATCAACACAAAGTGACAATTGACCTCAATGGGCTTTAATGTATGTAAATCGACGGTATCTGACCAAGTTAGTTGCAAAATCACTCAAATATATAAGAATTGATGAGATTCGACTTGAAATGAGGACGATAGAATTAAAAAAGTTTCTATCAACAGAAAGTGACAATCGACCTCAATGGGCTTCAATGGATGGATGTAAATCGACGATATCTGACAAAGTTACTTGCAAACTCACTCAAATATATAAGAATTGATGAGATTCGACTTGAAATGAGGAAGATAGAATTAAAAAAGTTTCTATCAACACAAAGTGACAATCGACCTCTATCGGCTTCAATGGATGTTAATCGACGATATCTGACAAAGTTAGTTGCAAACTCACTCAAATATATGAGAATTGATGAGATTCGACTTGAAATGAGGAAGATAGACTTTGAAAATTTTCAATCAACACAAAGTGACAATCGACCTAATGGGCTTCAATGGATGAATGTAAATCGACGATATCTGACAAAGTTAATTGCAAACTCACTCAAATATATGAGACTTGATGAGATTCGACTTGAAATGAGGGAGATAGACTTTGAAAATTTTCAATCAACACAAAGTGACAATCGACCTCAATGGGCTTCAATGGATGGATGTAAATCGACGATATCTGACAAAGTTAGTTGCAAACTCACTCAAATATATGAGAATTGATGAGATTCGACTTGAAATGTGGAAGATAGACTTGAAAAATTTTCTATCAACAAAAAGTGACAATTGACCTCAATGGGCTTTAATGTATGTAAATCGACGGTATCTGACCAAGTTAGTTGCAAAATCACTCAAATATATAAGAATTGATGAGATTCGACTTGTAATGAGGAAGATATACAATAAAAATTTACAATCAACACAAAGTGACAATCGACCTCAATGGGCTTCAATGGATGTAAATCGACGGTATCTGACCAAGTTACTTGCAAACTCACTCAAATATATAAGAATTGATGAGATTCGACTTGAAATGAGGAAGATAGAATTAAAAAAGTTTCTATCAACACAAAGTGACAATCGACCTCTATCGGCTTCAATGGATGTTAATCGACGATATCTGACAAAGTTAGTTGCAAACTCACTCAAATATATGAGAATTGATGAGATTCGACTTGAAATGAGGAAGATAGACATTAAAAATTTTCAATCAACACAAAGTGACAATCGATATAATGGGCTTCAATGGATGGATGTAAATCGACGATATCTGACAAAGTTAGTTGCAAGCTCACTCAAATATATGAGAATTGATGAGATTCGACTTGAAATGAAGGAGATAGACTTTGAAAATTATCAATCAACACAAAATGACAATCGACCACAATGGGCTTCAATGGATGTAATCGACGGTATCTGACCAAGTTAGTTGCAAACTCACTAAAATATATAAGAATTGATGAGATTCGACTTGAAATGAGGACGATAGAATTAAAAAAGTTTCTATCAACAGAAAGTGACAATCGACCTCAATGGGCTTCAATGGATGGATGTAAATCGACGATATCTGACAAAGTTAGTTGCAAACTTACTCAAATATATGAGACTTGATGATATTCGACGTGAAATGAGGGAGATATACTTTAAAAATCTTCAATCAACACAAAGTGACAATCGACCTAATGGGCTTCAATGGATGAATGTAAATCGACGATATCTGACAAAGTTAATTGCAAACTCACTCAAATATATGAGACTTGATGAGATTCGACTTGAATTGAGGGAGATAGACTTTGAAAATTTTCAATCAACACAAAGTGACAATCGACCTCAATGGGCTTCAATGGATGGATGTAAATCGACGATATCTGACAAAGTTAGTTGCAAACTCACTCAAATATATGAGACTTGATGATATTCGACTTGAAATAAGGGAGATAGACTTTAAAAATTTTCAATCAACACAAAGTGACAATCGACCTAATGGGCTTCAATGGATGAATGTAAATCGACGATATCTGACAAAGTTAATTGCAAACTCACTCAAATATATGAGACTTGATGAGATTCGACTTGAAATGAGGGAGATAGACTTTGAAAATTTTCAATCAACACAAAGTGACAATCGACCTCAATGGGCTTCAATGGATGGATGTAAATCGACGATATCTGACAAAGTTAGTTGCAAACTCACCCAAATATATGAGAATTGATGAGATTCGACTTGAAATGAGGAAGATATACTTTAAAAATTTTCTATCAACACAAAGTGACAATTGACCACAATGGGCTTCAATGGATGTAATCGACGGTATCTGACCAAGTTAGTTGCAAAATCACTCAAATATATAAGAATTGATGAGATTCGACTTGTAATGAGGAAGATATACAATAAAAATTTACAATCAACACAAAGTGACAATCGACCTCAATGGGCTTCAATGGATGTAAATCGACGGTATCTGACCAAGTTACTTGCAAACTCACTCAAATATATAAGAATTGATGAGATTCGACTTGAAATGAGGAAGATAGAA
The DNA here is from genome assembly GCF_026230105.1 of Diorhabda sublineata. Classification (NCBI taxonomy): domain Eukaryota; kingdom Metazoa; phylum Arthropoda; class Insecta; order Coleoptera; family Chrysomelidae; genus Diorhabda; species Diorhabda sublineata. Next base: position 10,441,215 of record NC_079482.1, on the reverse strand, counting down.
TTAAAAAAGTTTCTATCAACACAAAGTGACAATCGACCTAATGGGCTTCAATGGATGAATGTAAATCGACGATATCTGACAAAGTTAATTGCAAACTCACTCAAATATATGAGACTTGATGAGATTCGACTTGAAATGAGGGAGATAGACTTTGAAAATTTTCAATCAACACAAAGTGACAATCGACCTCAATGGGCTTCAATGGATGGATGTAAATCGACGATATCTGACAAAGTTAGTTGCAAACTCACTCAAATATATGAGAATTGATGAGATTCGACTTGAAATGTGGAAGATAGACTTGAAAAATTTTCTATCAACACAAAGTGACAATTGACCTCAATGGGCTTTAATGTATGTAAATCGACGGTATCTGACCAAGTTAGTTGCAAAATCACTCAAATATATAAGAATTGATGAGATTCGACTTGTAATGAGGAAGATATACAATAAAAATTTACAATCAACACAAAGTGACAATCGACCTCAATGGGCTTCAATGGATGTAAATCGACGGTATCTGACCAAGTTACTTGCAAACTCACTCAAATATATAAGAATTGATGAGATTCGACTTGAAATGAGGAAGATAGAATTAAAAAAGTTTCTATCAACACAAAGTGACAATCGACCTCTATCGGCTTCAATGGATGTTAATCGACGATATCTGACAAAGTTAGTTGCAAACTCACTCAAATATATGAGAATTGATGAGATTCGACTTGAAATGAGGAAGATAGACATTGAAAATTTTCAATCAACACAAAGTGACAATCGATATAATGGGCTTCAATGGATGGATGTAAATCGACGATATCTGACAAAGTTAGTTGCAAGCTCACTCAAATATATGAGAATTGATGAGATTCGACTTGAAATGAAGGAGATAGACTTTGAAAATTATCAATCAACACAAAATGACAATCGACCACAATGGGCTTCAATGGATGTAATCGACGGTATCTGACCAAGTTAAGTGCGAACTCACTAAAATATATAAGAATTGATGAGATTCGACTTGAAATGAGGACGATAGAATTAAAAAAGTTTCAATCAACACAAAGTGACAATCGACCTCAATGGGCTTCAATGGATGGATGTAAATCGACGATATCTGACAAAGGTAGTTGCAAACTCACTCAAATATATGAGAATTGATGAGATTCGACTTGAAATGAGGAAGATATACTTTGAAAATTTTCAATCAACACAAAGTGACAATCGAACTCAATGGGCTTCAATGGATGTAAATCGACGGTATCTGGCCAAGTTAGTTGCAAAATCACTCAAATATATAAGAATTGATGAGATTCGACTTGAAATGAGGAAGATAGACTTTGAAAATTTTCAATCAACGCAAAGTGACAATCGACCTCAATGGGCTTCAATGGATGGATGTAAATCGACGATATCTGACAAAGTTAGTTGCAAACTTACTCAAATATATGAGACTTGATGATATTCGACGTGAAATGAGGGAGATATACTTTAAAAATCTTCAATCAACACAAAGTGACAATCGACCTAATGGGCTTCAATGGATGAATGTAAATCGACGATATCTGACAAAGTTAATTGCAAACTCACTCAAATATATGAGACTTGATGAGATTCGACTTGAATTGAGGGAGATAGACTTTGAAAATTTTCAATCAACACAAAGTGACAATCGACCTCAATGGGCTTCAATGGATGGATGTAAATCGACGATATCTGACAAAGTTAGTTGCAAACTCACTCAAATATATGAGACTTGATGATATTCGACTTGAAATAAGGGAGATAGACTTTAAAAATTTTCAATCAACACAAAGTGACAATCGACCTAATGGGCTTCAATGGATGAATGTAAATCGACGATATCTGACAAAGTTAATTGCAAACTCACTCAAATATATGAGACTTGATGAGATTCGACTTGAAATGAGGGAGATAGACTTTGAAAATTTTCAATCAACACAAAGTGACAATCGACCTCAATGGGCTTCAATGGATGGATGTAAATCGACGATATCTGACAAAGTTAGTTGCAAACTCACCCAAATATATGAGAATTGATGAGATTCGACTTGAAATGAGGAAGATATACTTTAAAAATTTTCTATCAACACAAAGTGACAATTGACCACAATGGGCTTCAATGGATGTAATCGACGGTATCTGACCAAGTTAGTTGCAAAATCACTCAAATATATAAGAATTGATGAGATTCGACTTGTAATGAGGAAGATATACAATAAAAATTTACAATCAACACAAAGTGACAATCGACCTCAATGGGCTTCAATGGATGTAAATCGACGGTATCTGACCAAGTTACTTGCAAACTCACTCAAATATATAAGAATTGATGAGATTCGACTTGAAATGAGGAAGATAGAATTAAAAAAGTTTCTATCAACACAAAGTGACAATCGACCTAATGGGCTTCAATGGATGAATGTAAATCGACGATATCTGACAAAGTTAATTGCAAACTCACTCAAATATATGAGACTTGATGAGATTCGACTTGAAATGAGGGAGATAGACTTTGAAAATTTTCAATCAACACAAAGTGACAATCGACCTCAATGGGCTTCAATGGATGGATGTAAATCGACGATATCTGACAAAGTTAGTTGCAAACTCACTCAAATATATGAGAATTGATGAGATTCGACTTGAAATGTGGAAGATAGACTTGAAAAATTTTCTATCAACACAAAGTGACAATTGACCTCAATGGGCTTTAATGTATGTAAATCGACGGTATCTGACCAAGTTAGTTGCAAAATCACTCAAATATATAAGAATTGATGAGATTCGACTTGTAATGAGGAAGATATACAATAAAAATTTACAATCAACACAAAGTGACAATCGACCTCAATGGGCTTCAATGGATGTAAATCGACGGTATCTGACCAAGTTACTTGCAAACTCACTCAAATATATAAGAATTGATGAGATTCGACTTGAAATGAGGAAGATAGAATTAAAAAAGTTTCTATCAACACAAAGTGACAATCGACCTCTATCGGCTTCAATGGATGTTAATCGACGATATCTGACAAAGTTAGTTGCAAACTCACTCAAATATATGAGAATTGATGAGATTCGACTTGAAATGAGGAAGATAGACATTGAAAATTTTCAATCAACACAAAGTGACAATCGATATAATGGGCTTCAATGGATGGATGTAAATCGACGATATCTGACAAAGTTAGTTGCAAGCTCACTCAAATATATGAGAATTGATGAGATTCGACTTGAAATGAAGGAGATAGACTTTGAAAATTATCAATCAACACAAAATGACAATCGACCACAATGGGCTTCAATGGATGTAATCGACGGTATCTGACCAAGTTAAGTGCGAACTCACTAAAATATATAAGAATTGATGAGATTCGACTTGAAATGAGGACGATAGAATTAAAAAAGTTTCAATCAACACAAAGTGACAATCGACCTCAATGGGCTTCAATGGATGGATGTAAATCGACGATATCTGACAAAGGTAGTTGCAAACTCACTCAAATATATGAGAATTGATGAGATTCGACTTGAAATGAGGAAGATATACTTTGAAAATTTTCAATCAACACAAAGTGACAATCGAACTCAATGGGCTTCAATGGATGTAAATCGACGGTATCTGGCCAAGTTAGTTGCAAAATCACTCAAATATATAAGAATTGATGAGATTCGACTTGAAATGAGGAAGATAGACTTTGAAAATTTTCAATCAACGCAAAGTGACAATCGACCTCAATGGGCTTCAATGGATGGATGTAAATCGACGATATCTGACAAAGTTAGTTGCAAACTCACCCAAATATATGAGAATTGATGAGATTCGACTTGAAATGAGGAAGATATACTTTAAAAATTTACAATCAACACAAAGTGACAATCGACCTCAATGGGCTTCAATGGATGTAAATCGACGGTATCTGACCAAGTTAGTTGCAAAATCACTCAAATATATAAGAATTGATGAGATTTGACTTGAAATGAGGAAGATAGATTTTGAAAATTTTCAATCAACGCAAAGTGACAATCGACCTCAATGGGCTTCAATGGATGGATGTAAATCGACGATATCTGACAAAGTTAGTTGCAAACTCACTCAAATATATGAGACTTGATGAGATTCGACTTGAAATGAGGAAGATAGACTTTGAAAATTTTCAATCAACACAAAGTGACAATCGACCTCAATGGGCTTCAATGTATGTAAATCGACATATCTGACCAAGTTAGTTGCAAAATCACTCAAATATATAAGAATTGATGAGATTCGACTTGAAATGAGGAAGATATACAATAAAAATTTACAATCAACACAAAGTGACAATCGACCTCAATAGGCTTCAATGGATGTAAATTGACGATATCTGAAAAAGTTAGTTGCAAACTCACTCAAATATATGAGACTTGATGAGATTCGACTTCAAATGTGGAAGATAGACTTTGAAAATTTTCAATCAACACAAAGTGACAATCGACCTCAATGGGCTTCAATGGATGGATGTAAATCGACTTTATCTGACCAAGTTAGTTGCAAAATCACTCAAATATATAAGAATTGATGAGATTCGACTTGAAATGAGGAAGATATACAATAAAAATTTTCAATCAACACAAAGTGACAATCGACGTCAATGGGCTTTAATGGATGTAAATCGACGGTATCTGACCAAGTTAGTTGCAAACTCACTCAAATATATAAGAACTGATGAGATTCGACTTGAAATGAGGAAGATGGACTTTGAAAATTTTCAATCAACACAAAGTGATAATCGACCTCAATGGGCTTCAATGGATGTAAATCAACGGTATCTGACCGAGTTAGTTGCAAACTCACTCAAATATATGAGAATTGATGAGATTCGACTTGAAATGAGGAAGATAGATTTTAAAAATTTTCAATCAACATAAAGTGACAATCGACCTCAATGGGCTTCAATGGATGTAAATCGACGATATCTGACAAAGTTAGTTGCAAACTCACTCAAATATATGAGAATTGATGAGATTCGACTTGAAATGAGGGAGATAGACTTTAAAAGTTTTCAATCAACACAAAGTGACAATCGACCTCAATGGCCTTCAACGGATGTAAATCGACGGTATCTGACCAAGTTACTTGCAAACTCACTCAAATATATAAGAATTGATGAGATTCGACTTGAAATGAGGAAGATAGAATTAAAAAAGTTTCTATCAACCCAAAGTGACAATCGACCTCAATGAGCTTCAATGGATGTAAATCGACGGTATCTGACCAAGTTAGTTGCAAACTCACCCAAATATATAAGAATTGATGAGATTCGACTTGAAATGAGGAAGATAGAATTAAAAAAGTTTCTATCCACACAAAGTGACAATCGACCTCTATCGGCTTCAATGGATGTAAATCGACGATATCTGACAAAGTTAGTTGCAAGCTCACTCAAATATATGAGAATTGATGAGATTCGACTTGAAATGAGGGAGATAGACTTTGAAAATTATCAATCAACACAAAGTGACAATCGACCTCAATGGGCTTCAATGGAAGTAATCGACGGTATCTGACCAAGTTACTTGCAAACTCACTCAAATATATAAGAATTGATGAGATTCGACTTGAAATGAGGAAGATAGAATTAAAAAAGTTTCTATCAACACAAAGTGACAATCGACCTCTATCGGCTTCAATGGATGTTAATCGACGATATCTGACAAAGTTAGTTGCAAACTCACTCAAATATATGAGAATTGATGAGATTCGACTTGAAATGAGGAAGATAGACATTAAAAATTTTCAATCAACACAAAGTGACAATCGATATAATGGGCTTCAATGGATGGATGTAAATCGACGATATCTGACAAAGTTAGTTGCAAGCTCACTCAAATATATGAGAATTGATGAGATTCGACTTGAAATGAAGGAGATAGACTTTGAAAATTATCAATCAACACAAAATGACAATCGACCACAATGGGCTTCAATGGATGTAATCGACGGTATCTGACCAAGTTAAGTGCAAACTCACTAAAATATATAAGAATTGATGAGATTCGACTTGAAATGAGGACGATAGAATTAAAAAAGTTTCTATCAACAGAAAGTGACAATCGACCTCAATCGGCTTCAATGGATGTAAATCGACGATATCTGACAAAGTTAGTTGCAAACTCACTGAAATATATGAGACTTGATGAGATTAGACATGAAATGAGGAAGATAGACTTTGAAAATTTTCAATCAACACAAAGTGACAATCGACCTCAATGGGCTTCAATGGATGGATGTAAATCGACGATATCTGACAAAGTTAGTTGCAAACTCACTCAAATATATGAGAATTGATGAGATTCGACTTGAAATGAGGAAGATATACTTTGAAAATTTTCAATCAACACAAAGTGACAATCGAACTCAATGGGCTTCAATGGATGTAAATCGACGGTATCTGGCCAAGTTAGTTGCAAAATCACTCAAATATATAAGAATTGATGAGATTCGACTTGAAATGAGGAAGATAGACTTTGAAAATTTTCAATCAACGCAAAGTGACAATCGACCTCAATGGGCTTCAATGGATGGATGTAAATCGACGATATCTGACAAAGTTAGTTGCAAACTCACCCAAATATATGAGAATTGATGAGATTCGACTTGAAATGAGGAAGATATACTTTAAAAATTTACAATCAACACAAAGTGACAATCGACCTCAATGGGCTTCAATGGATGTAAATCGACGGTATCTGACCAAGTTAGTTGCAAAATCACTCAAATATATAAGAATTGATGAGATTTGACTTGAAATGAGGAAGATAGATTTTGAAAATTTTCAATCAACGCAAAGTGACAATCGACCTCAATGGGCTTCAATGGATGGATGTAAATCGACGATATCTGACAAAGTTAGTTGCAAACTCACTCAAATATATGAGAATTGATGAGATTCGACTTGAAATGAGGAAGATAGATTTTAAAAATTTTCAATCAACATAAAGTGACAATCGACCTCAATGGGCTTCAATGGATGTAAATCGACGATATCTGACAAAGTTAGTTGCAAACTCACTCAAATATATGAGAATTGATGAGATTCGACTTGAAATGAGGGAGATAGACTTTAAAAGTTTTCAATCAACACAAAGTGACAATCGACCTCAATGGCCTTCAACGGATGTAAATCGACGGTATCTGACCAAGTTACTTGCAAACTCACTCAAATATATAAGAATTGATGAGATTCGACTTGAAATGAGGAAGATAGAATTAAAAAAGTTTCTATCAACCCAAAGTGACAATCGACCTCAATGAGCTTCAATGGATGTAAATCGACGGTATCTGACCAAGTTAGTTGCAAACTCACCCAAATATATAAGAATTGATGAGATTCGACTTGAAATGAGGAAGATAGAATTAAAAAAGTTTCTATCCACACAAAGTGACAATCGACCTCTATCGGCTTCAATGGATGTAAATCGACGATATCTGACAAAGTTAGTTGCAAGCTCACTCAAATATATGAGAATTGATGAGATTCGACTTGAAATGAGGGAGATAGACTTTGAAAATTATCAATCAACACAAAGTGACAATCGACCACAATGGGCTTCAATGGAAGTAATCGACGGTATCTGACCAAGTTAGTTGCAAACTCACTAAAATATATAAGAATTGATGAGATTCGACTTGAAATGAGGACGATAGAATTAAAAAAGTTTATATCAACAGAAAGTGACAATCGACCTCAATGGGCTTCAATGGATGGATGTAAATCGACGGTATCTGACCAAGTTAGTTGCAAAATCACTCAAATATATAAGAATTGATGAGATTCGACTTGAAATGAGGAAGATATACAATAAAAATTTTCAATCAACACAAAGTGACAATCGACCTCAATGGGCTTTAATGGATGTAAATCGACGGTATCTGACCAAGTTAGTTGCAAACTCACTCAAATATATAAGAATTGATGAGATTCGACTTGAAATGAGGAAGATGGACTTTGAAAATTTTCAATCAACACAAAGTGATAATCGACCTCAATGGGCTTCAATGGATGTAAATCAACGGTATCTGACCGAGTTAGTTGCAAACTCACTCAAATATATGAGAATTGATGAGATTCGACTTGAAATGAGGAAGATAGATTTTAAAAATTTTCAATCAACATAAAGTGACAATCGACCTCAATGGGCTTCAATGGATGTAAATCGACGGTATCTGACCAAGTTACTTGCAAACTCACTCAAATATATAAGAATTGATGAGATTCGACTTGAAATGAGGAAGATAGAATTAAAAAAGTTTCTATCAACACAAAGTGACAATCGACCTCAATGAGCTTCAATGGATGTAAATCGACGGTATCTGACCAAGTTAGTTGCAAACTCACCCAAATATATAAGAATTGATGAGATTCGACTTGAAATGAGGAAGATAGAATCAAAAAAGTTTCTATCAACACAAAGTGACAATCGACCTCTATCGGCTTCAATGGATGTAAATCGACGATATCTGACAAAGTTAGTTGCAAGCTCACTCAAATATATGAGAATTGATGAGATTCGACTTGAAATGAGGGAGATAGACTTTGAAAATTATCAATCAACACAAAGTGACAATCGACCTCAATGGGCTTCAATGGATGTAATCGACGGTATCTGACCAAGTTAGTTGCAAACTCACTAAAATATATAAGAATTGATGAGATTCGACTTGAAATGAGGACGATAGAATTAAAAAAGTTTATATCAACAGAAAGTGACAATCGACCTCAATGGGCTTCAATGGATGTAAATCGACAGTATCTGACCAAGTTACTTGCAAACTCACTCAAATATATAAGAATTGATGAGATTCGACTTGAAATGAGGAAGATAGAATTAAAAAAGTTTCTATCAACCCAAAGTGACAATCGACCTCAATGAGCTTCAATGGATGTAAATCGACGGTATCTGACCAAGTTAGTTGCAAACTCACCCAAATATATAAGAATTGATGAGATTCGACTTGAAATGAGGAAGATAGAATTAAAAAAGTTTCTATCCACACAAAGTGACAATCGACCTCTATCGGCTTCAATGGATGTAAATCGACGATATCTGACAAAGTTAGTTGCAAGCTCACTCAAATATATGAGAATTGATGAGATTCGACTTGAAATGAGGGAGATAGACTTTGAAAATTATCAATCAACACAAAGTGACAATCGACCTCAATGGGCTTCAATGGAAGTAATCGACGGTATCTGACCAAGTTAGTTGCAAACTCACTAAAATATATAAGAATTGATGAGATTCGACTTGAAATGAGGACGATAGAATTAAAAAAGTTTATATCAACAGAAAGTGACAATCGACCTCAATGGGCTTCAATGGATGGATGTAAATCGACGGTATCTGACCAAGTTAGTTGCAAAATCACTCAAATATATAAGAATTGATGAGATTCGACTTGAAATGAGGAAGATATACAATAAAAATTTTCAATCAACACAAAGTGACAATCGACCTCAATGGGCTTTAATGGATGTAAATCGACGGTATCTGACCAAGTTAGTTGCAAACTCACTCAAATATATAAGAATTGATGAGATTCGACTTGAAATGAGGAAGATGGACTTTGAAAATTTTCAATCAACACAAAGTGATAATCGACCTCAATGGGCTTCAATGGATGTAAATCAACGGTATCTGACCGAGTTAGTTGCAAACTCACTCAAATATATAAGAATTGATGAGATTCGACTTGAAATGAGGAAGATAGATTTTAAAAATTTTCAATCAACATAAAGTGACAATCGACCTCAATGGGCTTCAATGGATGTAAATCGACGGTATCTGACCAAGTTACTTGCAAACTCACTCAAATATATAAGAATTGATGAGATTCGACTTGAAATGAGGAAGATAGAATTAAAAAAGTTTCTATCAACACAAAGTGACAATCGACCTCAATGAGCTTCAATGGATGTAAATCGACGGTATCTGACCAAGTTAGTTGCAAACTCACCCAAATATATAAGAATTGATGAGATTCGACTTGAAATGAGGAAGATAGAATCAAAAAAGTTTCTATCAACACAAAGTGACAATCGACCTCTATCGGCTTCAATGGATGTAAATCGACGATATCTGACAAAGTTAGTTGCAAGCTCACTCAAATATATGAGAATTGATGAGATTCGACTTGAAATGAGGGAGATAGACTTTGAAAATTATCAATCAACACAAAGTGACAATCGACCTCAATGGGCTTCAATGGATGTAATCGACGGTATCTGACCAAGTTAGTTGCAAACTCACTAAAATATATAAGAATTGATGAGATTCGACTTGAAATGAGGACGATAGAATTAAAAAAGTTTATATCAACAGAAAGTGACAATCGACCTCAATGGGCTTCAATGGATGGATGTAAATCGACGGTATCTGACCAAGTTAGTTGCAAAATCACTCAAATATATAAGAATTGATGAGATTCGACTTGAAATGAGGAAGATATACAATAAAAATTTTCAATCAACACAAAGTGACAATCGACCTCAATGGGCTTTAATGGATGTAAATCGACGGTAACTGACCAAGTTAGTTGCAAACTCACTCAAATATATAAGAATTGATGAGATTCGACTTGAAATGAGGAAGATGGACTTTGAAAATTTCCAATCAACACAAAGTGATAATCGACCTCAATGGGCTTCAATGGATGTAAATCAACGGTATCTGACCGAGTTAGTTGCAAACTCACTCAAATATATGAGAATTGATGAGATTCGACTTGAAATGAGGAAGATAGATTTTAAAAATTTTCAATCAACATAAAGTGACAATCGACCTCAATGGGCTTCAATGGATGTAAATCGACGATATCTGACAAAGTTAGTTGCAAACTCACTCGAATATATGAGAATTGATGAGATTCGACTTGAAATGAGGAAGATAGAATTAAAAAAGTTTCTATCAACCCAAAGTGACAATCGACCTCAATGAGCTTCAATGGATGTAAATCGACGGTATCTGACCAAGTTACTTGCAAACTCACTCAAATATATAAGAATTGATGAGATTCGACTTGAAATGAGGAAGATAGAATTAAAAAAGTTTCTATCAACCCAAAGTGACAATCGACCTCAATGAGCTTCAATGGATGTAAATCGACGGTATCTGACCAAGTTAGTTGCAAACTCACTCAAATATATAAGAATTGATGAGATTCGACTTGAAATGAGGAAGATAGAATTAAAAAAGTTTCTATCCACACAAAGTGACAATCGACCTCTATCGGCTTCAATGGATGTAAATCGACGATATCTGACAAAATTAGTTGCAAGCTCACTCAAATATATGAGAATTGATGAGATTCGACTTGAAATGAGGGAGATAGACTGTGAAAATTATCAATCAACACAAAGTGACAATCGACCTCAATGGGCTTCAATGGAAGTAATCGACGGTATCTGACCAAGTTAGTTGCAAACTCACTAAAATATATAAGAATTGATGAGATTCGACTTGAAATGAGGACGATAGAATTAAAAAAGTTTATATCAACAGAAAGTGACAATCGACCTCAATGGGCTTCAATGGATGGATGTAAATCGACGGTATCTGACCAAGTTAGTTGCAAAATCACTCAAATATATAAGAATTGATGAGATTCGACTTGAAATGAGGAAGATATACAATAAAAATTTTCAATCAACACAAAGTGACAATCGACCTCAATGAGCTTCAATGGATGTAAATCGACGGTATCTGACCAAGTTAGTTGCAAACTCACTCAAATATATAAGAATTGATGAGATTCGACTTGAAATGAGGAAGATGGACTTTGAAAATTTTCAATCAACACAAAGTGATAATCGACCTCAATGGGCTTCAATGGATGTAAATCAACGGTATCTGACCGAGTTAGTTGCAAACTCACTCAAATATATGAGAATTGATGAGATTCGACTTGAAATGAGGAAGATAGATTTTAAAAATTTTCAATCAACATAAAGTGACAATCGACCTCAATGGGCTTCAATGGATGTAAATCGACGATATCTGACAAAGTTAGTTGCAAACTCACTCTAATATATGAGAATTGATGAGATTCGACTTGAAATGAGGGAGATAGACTTTAAAAGTTTTCAATCAACACAAAGTGACAATCGACCTCAATGGGCTTCAATGGATGTAAATCGACGGTATCTGACCAAGTTACTTGTAAACTCACTCAAATATATAAGAATTGATGAGATTCGACTTGAAATGAGGAAGATAGGATTAAAAAAGTTTCTATCAACACAAATTGACAATCGACCTCAATGAGCTTCAATGGATGTAAATAGACGGTATCTGACCAAGTTAGTTGCAAACTCACTCAAATATATAAGAATTGATGAGATTCGACTTGAAATGAGGAAGATAGAATTAAAAAAGTTTCTATCAACACAAAGTGACAATCGACCTCTATCGGCTTCAATGGATGTAAATCGACGATATCTGACAAAGTTAGTTGCAAGCTCACTCAAATATATGAGAATTGATGAGATTCGACTTGAAATGAGGAAGATAGAATTAAAAAAGTTTCTATCAACACAAAGTGACAATCGACCTCTATCGGCTTCAATGGATGTAAATCGACGATATCTGACAAAGTTAGTTGCAAGCTCACTCAAATATATGAGAATTGATGAGATTCGACTCGAAATGAGGGAGATAGACTTTGAAAATTATCAATCAACACAAAGTGACAATCGACCTCAATGGGCTTCTATGGATGTAATCGACGGTATCTGACCAAGTTAGTTGCAAACTCACTAAAATATATAAGAATTGATGAGATTCGACTTGAAATGAGGACGATAGATTTAAAAAAGTTTATATCAACAGAAAGTGACAATCGACCTCAATGGGCTTCAATGGATGGATGTAAATCGACGGTATCTGACCAAGTTAGTTGCAAACTCACTCAAATATATAAGAATTGATGAGATTCGACTTGAAATGAGGAAGATGGACTTTGAAAATTTTCAATCAACACAAAGTGATAATCGACCTCAATGGGCTTCAATGGATGTAATCGACGGTATCTGACCAAGTTAGTTGCAAACTCACTAAAATATATAAGAATTGATGAGATTCGACTTGAAATGAGGACGATAGAATTAAAAAAGTTTATATCAACAGAAAGTGACAATCGACCTCAATGGGCTTCAATGGATGGATGTAAATCGACGGTATCTGACCAAGTTAGTTGCAAAATCACTCAAATATATAAGAATTGATGAGATTCGACTTGAAATGAGGAAGATATACAATAAAAATTTTCAATCAACACAAAGTGACAATCGACCTCAATGGGCTTTAATGGATGTAAATCGACGGTAACTGACCAAGTTAGTTGCAAACTCACTCAAATATATAAGAATTGATGAGATTCGACTTGAAATGAGGAAGATGGACTTTGAAAATTTCCAATCAACACAAAGTGATAATCGACCTCAATGGGCTTCAATGGATGTAAATCAACGGTATCTGACCGAGTTAGTTGCAAACTCACTCAAATATATGAGAATTGATGAGATTCGACTTGAAATGAGGAAGATAGATTTTAAAAATTTTCAATCAACATAAAGTGACAATCGACCTCAATGGGCTTCAATGGATGTAAATCGACGATATCTGACAAAGTTAGTTGCAAACTCACTCGAATATATGAGAATTGATGAGATTCGACTTGAAATGAGGAAGATAGAATTAAAAAAGTTTCTATCAACCCAAAGTGACAATCGACCTCAATGAGCTTCAATGGATGTAAATCGACGGTATCTGACCAAGTTACTTGCAAACTCACTCAAATATATAAGAATTGATGAGATTCGACTTGAAATGAGGAAGATAGAATTAAAAAAGTTTCTATCAACCCAAAGTGACAATCGACCTCAATGAGCTTCAATGGATGTAAATCGACGGTATCTGACCAAGTTAGTTGCAAACTCACTCAAATATATAAGAATTGATGAGATTCGACTTGAAATGAGGAAGATAGAATTAAAAAAGTTTCTATCCACACAAAGTGACAATCGACCTCTATCGGCTTCAATGGATGTAAATCGACGATATCTGACAAAATTAGTTGCAAGCTCACTCAAATATATGAGAATTGATGAGATTCGACTTGAAATGAGGGAGATAGACTGTGAAAATTATCAATCAACACAAAGTGACAATCGACCTCAATGGGCTTCAATGGAAGTAATCGACGGTATCTGACCAAGTTAGTTGCAAACTCACTAAAATATATAAGAATTGATGAGATTCGACTTGAAATGAGGACGATAGAATTAAAAAAGTTTATATCAACAGAAAGTGACAATCGACCTCAATGGGCTTCAATGGATGGATGTAAATCGACGGTATCTGACCAAGTTAGTTGCAAAATCACTCAAATATATAAGAATTGATGAGATTCGACTTGAAATGAGGAAGATATACAATAAAAATTTTCAATCAACACAAAGTGACAATCGACCTCAATGAGCTTCAATGGATGTAAATCGACGGTATCTGACCAAGTTAGTTGCAAACTCACTCAAATATATAAGAATTGATGAGATTCGACTTGAAATGAGGAAGATGGACTTTGAAAATTTTCAATCAACACAAAGTGATAATCGACCTCAATGGGCTTCAATGGATGTAAATCAACGGTATCTGACCGAGTTAGTTGCAAACTCACTCAAATATATGAGAATTGATGAGATTCGACTTGAAATGAGGAAGATAGATTTTAAAAATTTTCAATCAACATAAAGTGACAATCGACCTCAATGGGCTTCAATGGATGTAAATCGACGATATCTGACAAAGTTAGTTGCAAACTCACTCGAATATATGAGAATTGATGAGATTCGACTTGAAATGAGGGAGATAGACTTTAAAAGTTTTCAATCAACACAAAGTGACAATCGACCTCAATGGGCTTCAATGGATGTAAATCGACGGTATCTGACCAAGTTACTTGCAAACTCACTCAAATATATAAAAATTGATGAGATTCGACTTGAAATGAGGAAGATAGAATTAAAAAAGTTTCTATCAACACAAAGTGACAATCGACCTCAATGAGCTTCAATGGATGTAAATCGACGGTATCTGACCAAGTTAGTTGCAAACTCACTCAAATATATAAGAATTGATGAGATTCGACTTGAAATGAGGAAGATAGAATTAAAAAAGTTTCTATCAACACAAAGTGACAATAGACCTCTATCGGCTTCAATGGATGTAAATCGACGATATCTGACAAAGTTAGTTGCAAGCTCACTCAAATATATGAGAATTGATGAGATTCGACTTGAAATGAGGGAGATAGACTGTGAAAATTATCAATCAACACAAAGTGACAATCGACCTCAATGGGCTTCAATGGATGTAATCGACGGTATCTGACCAAGTTAGTTGCAAACTCACTAAAATATATAAGAATTGATGAGATTCGACTTGAAATGAGGACGATAGATTTAAAAAAGTTTATATCAACAGAAAGTGACAATCGACCTCAATGGGCTTCAATGGATGGGTGTAAATCGACGGTATCTGACCAAGTTAGTTGCAAAATCACTCAAATATATAAGAATTGATGAGATTCGACTTGAAATGAGGAAGATAGAATTAAAAAAGTTTCTATCAACACAAAGTGACAATCGACCTCAATGAGCTTCAATGGATGTAAATCGACGGTATCTGACCAAGTTAGTTGCAAACTCACTCAAATATATAAGAATTGATGAGATTCGACTTGAAATGAGGAAGATGGACTTTGAAAATTTTCAATCAACACAAAGTGATAATCGACCTCAATGGGCTTCAATGGATGTAAATCAACGGTATCTGACCGAGTTAGTTGCAAACTCACTCAAATATATGAGAATTGATGAGATTCGACTTGAAATGAGGAAGATAGATTTTAAAAATTTTCAATCAACATAAAGTGACAATCGACCTCAATGGGCTTCAATGGATGTAAATCGACGATATCTGACAAAGTTAGTTGCAAACTCACTCTAATATATGAGAATTGATGAGATTCGACTTGAAATGAGGGAGATAGACTTTAAAAGTTTTCAATCAACACAAAGTGACAATCGACCTCAATGGGCTTCAATGGATGTAAATCGACGGTATCTGACCAAGTTACTTGTAAACTCACTCAAATATATAAGAATTGATGAGATTCGACTTGAAATGAGGAAGATAGAATTAAAAAAGTGTCTATCAACACAAAGTGACAATCGACCTCAATGGGCTTCTATGGATGTAATCGACGGTATCTGACAAAGTTAGTTGCAAACTCACTCTAATATATGAGAATTGATGAGATTCGACTTGAAATGAGGGAGATAGACTTTAAAAGTTTTCAATCAACACAAAGTGACAATCGACCTCAATGGGCTTCAATGGATGTAAATCGACGGTATCTGACCAAGTTACTTGTAAACTCACTCAAATATATAAGAATTGATGAGATTCGACTTGAAATGAGGAAGATAGAATTAAAAAAGTTTCTATCAACACAAAGTGACAATCGACCTCTATCGGCTTCAATGGATGTAAATCGACGATATCTGACAAAGTTAGTTGCAAGCTCACTCAAATATATGAGAATTGATGAGATTCGACTCGAAATGAGGGAGATAGACTTTGAAAATTATCAATCAACACAAAGTGACAATCGACCTCAATGGGCTTCTATGGATGTAATCGACGGTATCTGACCAAGTTAGTTGCAAACTCACTAAAATATATAAGAATTGATGAGATTCGACTTGAAATGAGGACGATAGATTTAAAAAAGTTTATATCAACAGAAAGTGACAATCGACCTCAATGGGCTTCAATGGATGGATGTAAATCGACGGTATCTGACCAAGTTAGTTGCAAACTCACTCAAATATATAAGAATTGATGAGATTCGACTTGAAATGAGGAAGATGGACTTTGAAAATTTTCAATCAACACAAAGTGATAATCGACCTCAATGGGCTTCAATGGATGTAAATCAACGGTATCTGACCGAGTTAGTTGCAAACTCACTCAAATATATGAGAATTGATGAGATTCGACTTGAAATGAGGACGATAGATTTAAAAAAGTTTATATCAACAGAAAGTGACAATCGACCTCAATGGGCTTCAATGGATGGGTGTAAATCGACGGTATCTGACCAAGTTAGTTGCAAAATCACTCAAATATATAAGAATTGATGAGATTCGACTTGAAATGAGGAAGATAGAATTAAAAAAGTTTCTATCAACACAAAGTGACAATCGACCTCAATGAGCTTCAATGGATGTAAATCGACGGTATCTGACCAAGTTAGTTGCAAACTCACTCAAATATATAAGAATTGATGAGATTCGACTTGAAATGAGGAAGATGGACTTTGAAAATTTTCAATCAACACAAAGTGATAATCGACCTCAATGGGCTTCAATGGATGTAAATCAACGGTATCTGACCGAGTTAGTTGCAAACTCACTCAAATATATGAGAATTGATGAGATTCGACTTGAAATGAGGAAGATAGATTTTAAAAATTTTCAATCAACATAAAGTGACAATCGACCTCAATGGGCTTCAATGGATGTAAATCGACGATATCTGACAAAGTTAGTTGCAAACTCACTCTAATATATGAGAATTGATGAGATTCGACTTGAAATGAGGGAGATAGACTTTAAAAGTTTTCAATCAACACAAAGTGACAATCGACCTCAATGGGCTTCAATGGATGTAAATCGACGGTATCTGACCAAGTTACTTGTAAACTCACTCAAATATATAAGAATTGATGAGATTCGACTTGAAATGAGGAAGATAGAATTAAAAAAGTTTCTATCAACACAAAGTGACAATCGACCTCTATCGGCTTCAATGGATGTAAATCGACGATATCTGACAAAGTTAGTTGCAAGCTCACTCAAATATATGAGAATTGATGAGATTCGACTCGAAATGAGGGAGATAGACTTTGAAAATTATCAATCAACACAAAGTGACAATCGACCTCAATGGGCTTCTATGGATGTAATCGACGGTATCTGACCAAGTTAGTTGCAAACTCACTAAAATATATAAGAATTGATGAGATTCGACTTGAAATGAGGACGATAGATTTAAAAAAGTTTATATCAACAGAAAGTGACAATCGACCTCAATGGGCTTCAATGGATGTAAATCGACGGTATCTGACCAAGTTACTTGTAAACTCACTCAAATATATAAGAATGGATGAGATTCGACTTGAAATGAGGAAGATAGAATTAAAAAAGTTTCTATCAACACAAAGTGACAATCGACCTCTATCGGCTTCAATGGATGTAAATCGACGATATCTGACAAAGTTAGTTGCAAGCTCACTCAAATATATGAGAATTGATGAGATTCGACTCGAAATGAGGGAGATAGACTTTGAAAATTATCAATCAACACAAAGTGACAATCGACCTCAATGGGCTTCTATGGATGTAATCGACGGTATCTGACCAAGTTAGTTGCAAACTCACTCAAATATATAAGAATTGATGAGATTCGACTTGAAATGAGGGAGATAGACTTTAAAAGTTTTCAATCAACACAAAGTGACAATCGACCTCAATGGGCTTCAATGGATGTAAATCGACGGTATCTGACCAAGTTACTTGTAAACTCACTCAAATATATAAGAATTGATGAGATTCGACTTGAAATGAGGAAGATAGAATTAAAAAAGTTTCTATCAACACAAAGTGACAATCGACCTCTATCGGCTTCAATGGATGTAAATCGACGATATCTGACAAAGTTAGTTGCAAGCTCACTCAAATATATGAGAATTGATGAGATTCGACTCGAAATGAGGGAGATAGACTTTGAAAATTATCAAACAAAACAAAGTGACAATCGACCTCAATGGGCTTCTATGGATGTAATCGACGGTATCTGACCAAGTTAGTTGCAAACTCACTAAAATATATAAGAATTGATGAGATTCGACTTGAAATGAGGACGATAGATTTAAAAAAGTTTATATCAACAGAAAGTGACAATCGACCTCAATGGGCTTCAATGGATGGATGTAAATCGACGGTATCTGACCAAGTTAGTTGCAAACTCACTCAAATATATAAGAATTGATGAGATTCGACTTGAAATGAGGAAGATGGACTTTGAAAATTTTCAATCAACACAAAGTGATAATCGACCTCAATGGGCTTCAATGGATGTAAATCAACGGTATCTGACCGAGTTAGTTGCAAACTCACTCAAATATATGAGAATTGATGAGATTCGACTTGAAATGAGGAAGATAGATTTTAAAAATTTTCAATCAACATAAAGTGACAATCGACCTCAATGGGCTTCAATGGATGTAAATCGACGATATCTGACAAAGTTAGTTGCAAACTCACTCTAATATATGAGAATTGATGAGATTCGACTTGAAATGAGGGAGATAGACTTTAAAAGTTTTCAATCAACACAAAGTGACAATCGACCTCAATGGGCTTCAATGGATGTAAATCGACGGTATCTGACCAAGTTACTTGTAAACTCACTCAAATATATAAGAATTGATGAGATTCGACTTGAAATGAGGAAGATAGAATTAAAAAAGTTTCTATCAACACAAAGTGACAATCGACCTCTATCGGCTTCAATGGATGTAAATCGACGATATCTGACAAAGTTAGTTGCAAGCTCACTCAAATATATGAGAATTGATGAGATTCGACTCGAAATGAGGGAGATAGACTTTGAAAATTATCAATCAACACAAAGTGACAATCGACCTCAATGGGCTTCTATGGATGTAATCGACGGTATCTGACCAAGTTAGTTGCAAACTCACTAAAATATATAAGAATTGATGAGATTCGACTTGAAATGAGGACGATAGATTTAAAAAAGTTTATATCAACAGAAAGTGACAATCGACCTCAATGGGCTTCAATGGATGGATGTAAATCGACGGTATCTGACCAAGTTAGTTGCAAACTCACTCAAATATATAAGAATTGATGAGATTCGACTTGAAATGAGGAAGATGGACTTTGAAAATTTTCAATCAACACAAAGTGACAATCGACCTCAATGGGCTTCAATGGATGTAAATCGACGGTATCTGACCAAGTTACTTGTAAACTCACTCAAATATATAAGAATTGATGAGATTCGACTTGAAATGAGGAAGATAGAATTAAAAAAGTTTCTATCAACACAAAGTGACAATCGACCTCTATCGGCTTCAATGGATGTAAATCGACGGTATCTGACCAAGTTACTTGTAAACTCACTCAAATATATAAGAATTGATGAGATTCGACTTGAAATGAGGAAGATAGAATTAAAAAAGTTTCTATCAACACAAAGTGACAATCGACCTCTATCGGCTTCAATGGATGTAAATCGACGATATCTGACAAAGTTAGTTGCAAGCTCACTCAAATATATGAGAATTGATGAGATTCGACTCGAAATGAGGGAGATAGACTTTGAAAATTATCAATCAACACAAAGTGACAATCGACCTCAATGGGCTTCTATGGATGTAATCGACGGTATCTGACCAAGTTAGTTGCAAACTCACTAAAATATATAAGAATTGATGAGATTCGACTTGAAATGAGGACGATAGATTTAAAAAAGTTTATATCAACAGAAAGTGACAATCGACCTCAATGGGCTTCAATGGATGGGTGTAAATCGACGGTATCTGACCAAGTTAGTTGCAAAATCACTCAAATATATAAGAATTGATGAGATTCGACTTGAAATGAGGAAGATAGAATTAAAAAAGTTTCTATCAACACAAAGTGACAATCGACCTCAATGAGCTTCAATGGATGTAAATCGACGGTATCTGACCAAGTTAGTTGCAAACTCACTCAAATATATAAGAATTGATGAGATTCGACTTGAAATGAGGAAGATGGACTTTGAAAATTTTCAATCAACACAAAGTGATAATCGACCTCAATGGGCTTCAATGGATGTAAATCAACGGTATCTGACCGAGTTAGTTGCAAACTCACTCAAATATATGAGAATTGATGAGATTCGACTTGAAATGAGGAAGATAGATTTTAAAAATTTTCAATCAACATAAAGTGACAATCGACCTCAATGGGCTTCAATGGATGTAAATCGACGATATCTGACAAAGTTAGTTGCAAACTCACTCTAATATATGAGAATTGATGAGATTCGACTTGAAATGAGGGAGATAGACTTTAAAAGTTTTCAATCAACACAAAGTGACAATCGACCTCAATGGGCTTCAATGGATGTAAATCGACGGTATCTGACCAAGTTACTTGTAAACTCACTCAAATATATAAGAATTGATGAGATTCGACTTGAAATGAGGAAGATAGAATTAAAAAAGTTTCTATCAACACAAAGTGACAATCGACCTCTATCGGCTTCAATGGATGTAAATCGACGATATCTGACAAAGTTAGTTGCAAGCTCACTCAAATATATGAGAATTGATGAGATTCGACTCGAAATGAGGGAGATAGACTTTGAAAATTATCAATCAACACAAAGTGACAATCGACCTCAATGGGCTTCTATGGATGTAATCGACGGTATCTGACCAAGTTAGTTGCAAACTCACTAAAATATATAAGAATTGATGAGATTCGACTTGAAATGAGGACGATAGATTTAAAAAAGTTTATATCAACAGAAAGTGACAATCGACCTCAATGGGCTTCAATGGATGGATGTAAATCGACGGTATCTGACCAAGTTAGTTGCAAACTCACTCAAATATATAAGAATTGATGAGATTCGACTTGAAATGAGGAAGATGGACTTTGAAAATTTTCAATCAACACAAAGTGATAATCGACCTCAATGGGCTTCAATGGATGTAAATCAACGGTATCTGACCGAGTTAGTTGCAAACTCACTCAAATATATGAGAATTGATAAGATTCGACTTGAAATGAGGAAGATAGATTTTAAAAATTTTCAATCAACATAAAGTGACAATCGACCTCAATGGGCTTCAATGGATGTAAATCGACGATATCTGACAAAGTTAGTTGCAAACTCACTCGAATATATGAGAATTGATGAGATTCGACTTGAAATGAGGGAGATAGACTTTAAAAGTTTTCAATCAACACAAAGTGACAATCGACCTCAATGGGCTTCAATGGATGTAAATCGACGGTATCTGACCAAGTTACTTGCAAACTCACTCAAATATATAAGAATTGATGAGATTCGACTTGAAATGAGGAAGATAGAATTAAAAAAGTTTCTATCAACACAAAGTGACAATCGACCTCAATGAGCTTCAATGGATGTAAATCGACGGTATCTGACCAAGTTAGTTGCAAACTCACTCAAATATATAAGAATTGATGAGATTCGACTTGAAATGAGGAAGATAGAATTAAAAAAGTTTCTATCAACACAAAGTGACAATAGACCTCTATTGGCTTCAATGGATGTAAATCGACGATATCTGACAAAGTTAGTTGCAAGCTCACTCAAATATATGAGAATTGATGAGATTCGACTTGAAATGAGGGAGATAGACTGTGAAAATTATCAATCAACACAAAGTGACAATCGACCTCAATGGGCTTCAATGGATGTAATCGACGGTATCTGACCAAGTTAGTTGCAAACTCACTAAAATATATAAGAATTGATGAGATTCGACTTGAAATGAGGACGATAGATTTAAAAAAGTTTATATCAACAGAAAGTGACAATCGACCTCAATGGGCTTCAATGGATGGGTGTAAATCGACGGTATCTGACCAAGTTAGTTGCAAAATCACTCAAATATATAAGAATTGATGAGATTCGACTTGAAATGAGGAAGATAGAATTAAAAAAGTTTCTATCAACACAAAGTGACAATCGACCTCAATGAGCTTCAATGGATGTAAATCGACGGTATCTGACCAAGTTAGTTGCAAACTCACTCAAATATATAAGAATTGATGAGATTCGACTTGAAATGAGGAAGATGGACTTTGAAAATTTTCAATCAACACAAAGTGATAATCGACCTCAATGGGCTTCAATGGATGTAAATCAACGGTATCTGACCGAGTTAGTTGCAAACTCACTCAAATATATGAGAATTGATGAGATTCGACTTGAAATGAGGAAGATAGATTTTAAAAATTTTCAATCAACATAAAGTGACAATCGACCTCAATGGGCTTCAATGGATGTAAATCGACGATATCTGACAAAGTTAGTTGCAAACTCACTCTAATATATGAGAATTGATGAGATTCGACTTGAAATGAGGGAGATAGACTTTAAAAGTTTTCAATCAACACAAAGTGACAATCGACCTCAATGGGCTTCAATGGATGTAAATCGACGGTATCTGACCAAGTTACTTGTAAACTCACTCAAATATATAAGAATTGATGAGATTCGACTTGAAATGAGGAAGATAGAATTAAAAAAGTTTCTATCAACACAAAGTGACAATCGACCTCTATCGGCTTCAATGGATGTAAATCGACGATATCTGACAAAGTTAGTTGCAAGCTCACTCAAATATATGAGAATTGATGAGATTCGACTCGAAATGAGGGAGATAGACTTTGAAAATTATCAATCAACACAAAGTGACAATCGACCTCAATGGGCTTCTATGGATGTAATCGACGGTATCTGACCAAGTTAGTTGCAAACTCACTAAAATATATAAGAATTGATGAGATTCGACTTGAAATGAGGACGATAGATTTAAAAAAGTTTCTATCAACACAAAGTGACAATCGACCTCTATCGGCTTCAATGGATGTAAATCGACGATATCTGACAAAGTTAGTTGCAAGCTCACTCAAATATATGAGAATTGATGAGATTCGACTTGAAATGAGGAAGATAGAATTAAAAAAGTTTCTATCAACACAAAGTGACAATCGAACTCTATCGGCTTCAATGGATGTAAATCGACGATATCTGACAAAGTTAGTTGCAAGCTCACTCAAATATATGAGAATTGATGAGATTCGACTCGAAATGAGGGAGATAGACTTTGAAAATTATCAATCAACACAAAGTGACAATCGACCTCAATGGGCTTCTATGGATGTAATCGACGGTATCTGACCAAGTTAGTTGCAAACTCACTAAAATATATAAGAATTGATGAGATTCGACTTGAAATGAGGACGATAGATTTAAAAAAGTTTATATCAACAGAAAGTGACAATCGACCTCAATGGGCTTCAATGGATGGATGTAAATCGACGGTATCTGACCAAGTTAGTTGCAAACTCACTCAAATATATAAGAATTGATGAGATTCGACTTGAAATGAGGAAGATGGACTTTGAAAATTTTAAATCAACACAAAGTGATAATCGACCTCAATGGGCTTCAATGGATGTAAATCAACGGTATCTGACCGAGTTAGTTGCAAACTCACTCAAATATATGAGAATTGATGAGATTCGACTTGAAATGAGGAAGATAGATTTTAAAAATTTTCAATCAACATAAAGTGACAATCGACCTCAATGGGCTTCAATGGATGTAAATCGACGATATCTGACAAAGTTAGTTGCAAACTCACTCGAATATATGAGAATTGATGAGATTCGACTTGAAATGAGGGAGATAGACTTTAAAAGTTTTCAATCAACACAAAGTGACAATCGACCTCAATGGGCTTCAATGGATGTAAATCGACGGTATCTGACCAAGTTACTTGCAAACTCACTCAAATATATAAGAATTGATGAGATTCGACTTGAAATGAGGAAGATAGAATTAAAAAAGTTTCTATCAACACAAAGTGACAATCGACCTCAATGAGCTTCAATGGATGTAAATCGACGGTATCTGACCAAGTTAGTTGCAAACTCACTCAAATATATAAGAATTGATGAGATTCGACTTCAAATGAGGAAGATAGAATTAAAAAAGTTTCTATCAACACAAAGTGACAATCGACCTCTATCGGCTTCAATGGATGTAAATCGACGATATCTGACAAAGATAGTTGCAAGCTCACTCAAATATATGAGAATTGATGAGATTCGACTTGAAATGAGGGAGATAGACTGTGAAAATTATCAATCAACACAAAGTGACAATCGACCTCAATGGGCTTCAATGGATGTAATCGACGGTATCTGACCAAGTTAGTTGCAAACTCACTAAAATATATAAGAATTGATGAGATTCGACTTGAAATGAGGACGATAGATTTAAAAAAGTTTATATCAACAGAAAGTGACAATCGACCTCAAAGGGCTTCAATGGATGGGTGTAAATCGACGGTATCTGACCAAGTTAGTTGCAAAATCACTCAAATATATAAGAATTGATGAGATTCGACTTGAAATGAGGAAGATAGATTTTAAAAATTTTCAATCAACATAAAGTGACAATCGACCTCAATGGGCTTCAATGGATGTAAATCGACGATATCTGACAAAGTTAGTTGCAAACTCACTCTAATATATGAGAATTGATGAGATTCGACTTGAAATGAGGAAGATAGAATTAAAAAAGTTTCTATCAACACAAATTGACAATCGACCTCAATGGGCTTCAATGGATGTAAATCGACGGTATCTGACCAAGTTACTTGTAAACTCACTCAAATATATAAGAATTGATGAGATTCGACTTGAAATGAGGAAGATAGAATTAAAAAAGTTTCTATCAACACAAATTGACAATCGACCTCAATGAGCTTCAATGGATGTAAATAGACGGTATCTGACCAAGTTAGTTGCAAACTCACTCAAATATATAAGAATTGATGAGATTCGACTTGAAATGAGGAAGATAGAATTAAAAAAGTTTCTATCAACACAAAGTGACAATCGACCTCTATCGGCTTCAATGGATGTAAATCGACGATATCTGACAAAGTTAGTTGCAAGCTCACTCAAATATATGAGAATTGATGAGATTCGACTTGAAATGAGGAAGATAGAATTAAAAAAGTTTCTATCAACACAAAGTGACAATCGACCTCAATGGGCTTCAATGGATGTAATCGACGGTATCTGACCAAGTTAGTTGCAAACTCACTAAAATATATAAGAATTGATGAGATTCGACTTGAAATGAGGACGATAGATTTAAAAAAGTTTATATCAACAGAAAGTGACAATCGACCTCAATGGGCTTCAATGGATGGGTGTAAATCGACGGTATCTGACCAAGTTAGTTGCAAAATCACTCAAATATATAAGAATTGATGAGATTCGACTTGAAATGAGGAAGATAGAATTAAAAAAGTTTCTATCAACACAAAGTGACAATCGACCTCAATGAGCTTCAATGGATGTAAATCGACGGTATCTGACCAAGTTAGTTGCAAACTCACTCGAATATATAAGAATTGATGAGATTCGACTTGAAATGAGGAAGATGGACTTTGAAAATTTTCAATCAACACAAAGTGATAATCGACCTCAATGGGCTTCAATGGATGTAAATCAACGGTATCTGACCGAGTTAGTTGCAAACTCACTCAAATATATGAGAATTGATGAGATTCGACTTGAAATGAGGAAGATAGATTTTAAAAATTTTCAATCAACATAAAGTGACAATCGACCTCAATGGGCTTCAATGGATGTAAATCGACGATATCTGACAAAGTTAGTTGCAAACTCACTCTAATATATGAGAATTGATGAGATTCGACTTGAAATGAGGGAGATAGACTTTAAAAGTTTTCAATCAACACAAAGTGACAATCGACCTCAATGGGCTTCAATGGATGTAAATCGACGGTATCTGACCAAGTTACTTGTAAACTCACTCAAATATATAAGAATTGATGAGATTCGACTTGAAATGAGGAAGATAGAATTAAAAAAGTTTCTATCAACACAAATTGACAATCGACCTCAATGAGCTTCAATGGATGTAAATAGACGGTATCTGACCAAGTTAGTTGCAAACTCACTCAAATATATAAGAATTGATGAGATTCGACTTGAAATGAGGAAGATAGAATTAAAAAAGTTTCTATCAACACAAAGTGACAATCGACCTCTATCGGCTTCAATGGATGTAAATCGACGATATCTGACAAAGTTAGTTGCAAGCTCACTCAAATATATGAGAATTGATGAGATTCGACTTGAAATGAGGAAGATAGAATTAAAAAAGTTTCTATCAACACAAAGTGACAATCGACCTCAATGGGCTTCAATGGATGTAATCGACGGTATCTGACCAAGTTAGTTGCAAACTCACTAAAATATATAAGAATTGATGAGATTCGACTTGAAATGAGGACGATAGATTTAAAAAAGTTTATATCAACAGAAAGTGACAATCGACCTCAATGGGCTTCAATGGATGGGTGTAAATCGACGGTATCTGACCAAGTTAGTTGCAAAATCACTCAAATATATAAGAATTGATGAGATTCGACTTGAAATGAGGGAGATAGACTTTAAAAGTTTTCAATCAACACAAAGTGACAATCGACCTCAATGGGCTTCAATGGATGTAAATCGACGGTATCTGACCAAGTTACTTGTAAACTCACTCAAATATATAAGAATTGATGAGATTCGACTTGAAATGAGGAAGATAGAATTAAAAAAGTTTCTATCAACACAAATTGACAATCGACCTCAATGAGCTTCAATGGATGTAAATAGACGGTATCTGACCAAGTTAGTTGCAAACTCACTCAAATATATAAGAATTGATGAGATTCGACTTGAAATGAGGAAGATAGAATTAAAAAAGTTTCTATCAACACAAAGTGACAATCGACCTCTATCGGCTTCAATGGATGTAAATCGACGATATCTGACAAAGTTAGTTGCAAGCTCACTCAAATATATGAGAATTGATGAGATTCGACTTGAAATGAGGAAGATAGAATTAAAAAAGTTTCTATCAACACAAAGTGACAATCGACCTCTATCGGCTTCAATGGATGTAAATCGACGATATCTGACAAAGTTAGTTGCAAGCTCACTCAAATATATGAGAATTGATGAGATTCGACTCGAAATGAGGGAGATAGACTTTGAAAATTATCAATCAACACAAAGTGACAATCGACCTCAATGGGCTTCTATGGATGTAATCGACGGTATCTGACCAAGTTAGTTGCAAACTCACTAAAATATATAAGAATTGATGAGATTCGACTTGAAATGAGGACGATAGATTTAAAAAAGTTTATATCTACAGAAAGTGACAATCGACCTCAATGGGCTTCAATGGATGGATGTAAATCGACGGTATCTGACCAAGTTAGTTGCAAACTCACTCAAATATATAAGAATTGATGAGATTCGACTTGAAATGAGGAAGATGGACTTTGAAAATTTTCAATCAACACAAAGTGATAATCGACCTCAATGGGCTTCAATGGATGTAAATCAACGGTATCTGACCGAGTTAGTTGCAAACTCACTCAAATATATGAGAATTGATGAGATTCGACTTGAAATGAGGAAGATAGATTTTAAAAATTTTCAATCAACATAAAGTGACAATCGACCTCAATGGGCTTCAATGGATGTAAATCGACGATATCTGACAAAGTTAGTTGCAAACTCACTCGAATATATGAGAATTGATGAGATTCGACTTGAAATGAGGGAGATAGACTTTAAAAGTTTTCAATCAACACAAAGTGACAATCGACCTCAATGGGCTTCAATGGATGTAAATCGACGGTATCTGACCAAGTTACTTGCAAACTCACTCAAATATATAAGAATTGATGAGATTCGACTTGAAATGAGGAAGATAGAATTAAAAAAGTTTCTATCAACACAAAGTGACAATCGACCTCAATGAGCTTCAATGGATGTAAATCGACGGTATCTGACCAAGTTAGTTGCAAACTCACTCAAATATATAAGAATTGATGAGATTCGACTTGAAATGAGGAAGATAGAATTAAAAAAGTTTCTATCAACACAAAGTGACAATAGACCTCTATCGGCTTCAATGGATGTAAATCGACGATATCTGACAAAGTTAGTTGCAAGCTCACTCAAATATATGAGAATTGATGAGATTCGACTTGAAATGAGGGAGATAGACTGTGAAAATTATCAATCAACACAAAGTGACAATCGACCTCAATGGGCTTCAATGGATGTAATCGACGGTATCTGACCAAGTTAGTTGCAAACTCACTAAAATATATAAGAATTGATGAGATTCGACTTGAAATGAGGACGATAGATTTAAAAAAGTTTATATCAACAGAAAGTGACAATCGACCTCAATGGGCTTCAATGGATGGGTGTAAATCGACGGTATCTGACCAAGTTAGTTGCAAAATCACTCAAATATATAAGAATTGATGAGATTCGACTTGAAATGAGGAAGATAGAATTAAAAAAGTTTCTATCAACACAAAGTGACAATCGACCTCAATGAGCTTCAATGGATGTAAATCGACGGTATCTGACCAAGTTAGTTGCAAACTCACTCAAATATATAAGAATTGATGAGATTCGACTTGAAATGAGGAAGATGGACTTTGAAAATTTTCAATCAACACAAAGTGATAATCGACCTCAATGGGCTTCAATGGATGTAAATCAACGGTATCTGACCGAGTTAGTTGCAAACTCACTCAAATATATGAGAATTGATGAGATTCGACTTGAAATGAGGAAGATAGATTTTAAAAATTTTCAATCAACATAAAGTGACAATCGACCTCAATGGGCTTCAATGGATGTAAATCGACGATATCTGACAAAGTTAGTTGCAAACTCACTCGAATATATGAGAATTGATGAGATTCGACTTGAAATGAGGGAGATAGACTTTAAAAGTTTTCAATCAACACAAAGTGACAATCGACCTCAATGGGCTTCAATGGATGTAAATCGACGGTATCTGACCAAGTTACTTGCAAACTCACTCAAATATATAAGAATTGATGAGATTCGACTTGAAATGAGGAAGATAGAATTAAAAAAGTTTCTATCAACACAAAGTGACAATCGACCTCAATGAGCTTCAATGGATGTAAATCGACGGTATCTGACCAAGTTAGTTGCAAACTCACTCAAATATATAAGAATTGATGAGATTCGACTTCAAATGAGGAAGATAGAATTAAAAAAGTTTCTATCAACACAAAGTGACAATCGACCTCTATCGGCTTCAATGGATGTAAATCGACGATATCTGACAAAGTTAGTTGCAAGCTCACTCAAATATATGAGAATTGATGAGATTCGACTTGAAATGAGGGAGATAGACTGTGAAAATTATCAATCAACACAAAGTGACAATCGACCTCAATGGGCTTCAATGGATGTAATCGACGGTATCTGACCAAGTTAGTTGCAAACTCACTAAAATATATAAGAATTGATGAGATTCGACTTGAAATGAGGACGATAGATTTAAAAAAGTTTATATCAACAGAAAGTGACAATCGACCTCAATGGGCTTCAATGGATGGGTGTAAATCGACGGTATCTGACCAAGTTAGTTGCAAAATCACTCAAATATATAAGAATTGATGAGATT
The DNA here is from genome assembly GCF_026230105.1 of Diorhabda sublineata. Taxonomy (NCBI): domain Eukaryota; kingdom Metazoa; phylum Arthropoda; class Insecta; order Coleoptera; family Chrysomelidae; genus Diorhabda; species Diorhabda sublineata. The sequence goes on along the minus strand of NC_079482.1, from coordinate 10,410,681 downwards.
CGACTTGAAATGAGGAAGATAGAATTAAAAAAGTTTCTATCAACATAAAGTGACAATCGACCTCAATGAGCTTCAATGGATGTAAATCGACGGTATCTGACCAAGTTAGTTGCAAACTCACTCGAATATATAAGAATTGATGAGATTCGACTTGAAATGAGGAAGATGGACTTTGAAAATTTTCAATCAACACAAAGTGATAATCGACCTCAATGGGCTTCAATGGATGTAAATCAACGGTATCTGACCGAGTTAGTTGCAAACTCACTCAAATATATGAGAATTGATGAGATTCGACTTGAAATGAGGAAGATAGATTTTAAAAATTTTCAATCAACATAAAGTGACAATCGACCTCAATGGGCTTCAATGGATGTAAATCGACGATATCTGACAAAGTTAGTTGCAAACTCACTCTAATATATGAGAATTGATGAGATTCGACTTGAAATGAGGGAGATAGACTTTAAAAGTTTTCAATCAACACAAAGTGACAATCGACCTCAATGGGCTTCAATGGATGTAAATCGACGGTATCTGACCAAGTTACTTGTAAACTCACTCAAATATATAAGAATTGATGAGATTCGACTTGAAATGAGGAAGATAGAATTAAAAAAGTTTCTATCAACACAAATTGACAATCGACCTCAATGAGCTTTAATGGATGTAAATAGACGGTATCTGACCAAGTTAGTTGCAAACTCACTCAAATATATAAGAATTGATGAGATTCGACTTGAAATGAGGAAGATAGAATTAAAAAAGTTTCTATCAACACAAAGTGACAATCGACCTCTATCGGCTTCAATGGATGTAAATCGACGATATCTGACAAAGTTAGTTGCAAGCTCACTCAAATATATGAGAATTGATGAGATTCGACTTGAAATGAGGAAGATAGAATTAAAAAAGTTTCTATCAACACAAAGTGACAATCGACCTCTATCGGCTTCAATGGATGTAAATCGACGATATCTGACAAAGTTAGTTGCAAGCTCACTCAAATATATGAGAATTGATGAGATTCGACTCGAAATGAGGGAGATAGACTTTGAAAATTATCAATCAACACAAAGTGACAATCGACCTCAATGGGCTTCTATGGATGTAATCGACGGTATCTGACCAAGTTAGTTGCAAACTCACTAAAATATATAAGAATTGATGAGATTCGACTTGAAATGAGGACGATAGATTTAAAAAAGTTTATATCAACAGAAAGTGACAATCGACCTCAATGGGCTTCAATGGATGGATGTAAATCGACGGTATCTGACCAAGTTAGTTGCAAACTCACTCAAATATATAAGAATTGATGAGATTCGACTTGAAATGAGGAAGATGGACTTTGAAAATTTTCAATCAACACAAAGTGATAATCGACCTCAATGGGCTTCAATGGATGTAAATCAACGGTATCTGACCGAGTTAGTTGCAAACTCACTCAAATATATGAGAATTGATGAGATTCGACTTGAAATGAGGAAGATAGATTTTAAAAATTTTCAATCAACATAAAGTGACAATCGGCCTCAATGGGCTTCAATGGATGTAAATCGACGATATCTGACAAAGTTAGTTGCAAACTCACTCGAATATATGAGAATTGATGAGATTCGACTTGAAATGAGGGAGATAGACTTTAAAAGTTTTCAATCAACACAAAGTGACAACGACCTCAATGGGCTTCAATGGATGTAAATCGACGGTATCTGACCCAGTTACTTGCAAACTCACTCAAATATATAAGAATTGATGAGATTCGACTTGAAATGAGGAAGATAGAATTAAAAAAGTTTCTATCAACACAAAGTGACAATCGACCTCAATGAGCTTCAATGGATGTAAATCGACGGTATCTGACCAAGTTAGTTGCAAACTCACTCAAATATATAAGAATTGATGAGATTCGACTTGAAATGAGGAAGATAGAATTAAAAAAGTTTCTATCAACACAAAGTGACAATCGACCTCTATCGGCTTCAATGGATGTAAATCGACGATATCTGACAAAGTTAGTTGCAAGCTCACTCAAATATATGAGAATTGATGAGATTCGACTTGAAATGAGGGAGATAGACTGTGAAAATTATCAATCAACACAAAGTGACAATCGACCTCAATGGGCTTCAATGGATGTAATCGACGGTATCTGACCAAGTTAGTTGCAAACTCACTAAAATATATAAGAATTGATGAGATTCGACTTGAAATGAGGACGATAGATTTAAAAAAGTTTATATCAACAGAAAGTGACAATCGACCTCAATGGGCTTCAATGGATGGGTGTAAATCGACGGTATCTGACCAAGTTAGTTGCAAAATCACTCAAATATATAAGAATTGATGAGATTCGACTTGAAATGAGGAAGATAGAATTAAAAAAGTTTCTATCAACACAAAGTGACAATCGACCTCAATGGGCTTCAATGGATGTAAATCAACGGTATCTGACCGAGTTAGTTGCAAACTCACTCAAATATATGAGAATTGATGAGATTCGACTTGAAATGAGGAAGATAGATTTCAAAAATTTTCAATCAACATAAAGTGACAATCGACCTCAATGGGCTTCAATGGATGTAAATCGACGATATCTGACAAAGTTAGTTGCAAACTCACTCTAATATATGAGAATTGATGAGATTCGACTTGAAATGAGGAAGATAGATTTCAAAAATTTTCAATCAACATAAAGTGACAATCGACCTCAATGGGCTTCAATGGATGTAAATCGACGATATCTGACAAAGTTAGTTGCAAACTCACTCTAATATATGAGAATTGATGAGATTCGACTTGAAATGAGGGAGATAGACTTTAAAAGTTTTCAATCAACACAAAGTGACAATCGACCTCAATGGGCTTCAATGGATGTAAATCGACGGTATCTGACCAAGTTACTTGTAAACTCACTCAAATATATAAGAATTGATGAGATTCGACTTGAAATGAGGAAGATAGAATTAAAAAAGTTTCTATCAACACAAATTGACAATCGACCTCAATGAGCTTCAATGGATGTAAATAGACGGTATCTGACCAAGTTAGTTGCAAACTCACTCAAATATATAAGAATTGATGAGATTCGACTTGAAATGAGGAAGATAGAATTAAAAAAGTTTCTATCAACACAAAGTGACAATCGACCTCTATCGGCTTCAATGGATGTAAATCGACGATATCTGACAAAGTTAGTTGCAAGCTCACTCAAATATATGAGAATTGATGAGATTCGACTTGAAATGAGGAAGATAGAATTAAAAAAGTTTCTATCAACACAAAGTGACAATCGACCTCTATCGGCTTCAATGGATGTAAATCGACGATATCTGACAAAGTTAGTTGCAAGCTCACTCAAATATATGAGAATTGATGAGATTCGACTCGAAATGAGGACGATAGATTTAAAAAAGTTTATATCAACAGAAAGTGACAATCGACCTCAATGGGCTTCAATGGATGTAATCGACGGTATCTGACCAAGTTAGTTGCAAACTCACTAAAATATATAAGAATTGATGAGATTCGACTTGAAATGAGGACGATAGATTTAAAAAAGTTTATATCAACAGAAAGTGACAATCGACCTCAATGGGCTTCAATGGATGGATGTAAATCGACGGTATCTGACCAAGTTAGTTGCAAACTCACTAAAATATATAAGAATTGATGAGATTCGACTTGAAATGAGGAAGATGGACTTTGAAAATTTTCAATAAACACAAAGTGATAATCGACCTCAATGGGCTTCAATGGATCTAAATCAACGGTATCTGACCGAGTTAGTTGCAAACTCACTCAAATATATGAGAATTGATGAGATTCGACTTGAAATGAGGAAGATAGATTTTAAAAATTTTCAATCAACATAAAGTGACAATCGACCTCAATGGGCTTCAATGGATGTAAATCGACGATATCTGACAAAGTTAGTTGCAAACTCACTCAAATATATGAGAATTGATGAGATTCGACTTGAAATGAGGGAGATAGACTTTAAAAGTTTTCAATCAACACAAAGTGACAATCGACCTCAATGGGCTTCAATGGATGTAAATCGACGGTATCTGACCAAGTTACTTGCGAACTCACTCAAATATATAACAATTGATGAGATTCGACTTGAAATGAGGAAGATAGAATTAAAAAAGTTTCTATCAACACAAATTGACAATCGACCTCAATGAGCTTCAATGGATGTAAATCGACGGTATCTGACCAAGTTAGTTGCAAGCTCACTCAAATATATGACAATTGATGAGATTCGACTTGAAATGAGGGAGATAGACTTTGAAAATTATCAATCAACACAAAGTGACAATCGACCTCAATGGGCTTCAATGGATGTAATCGACGGTATCTGACCAAGTTAGTTGCAAACTCACTAAAATATATGAGACTTGATGAGATTAGACTTGAAATGGGGAAGATAGACTTTGAAAATTTTCAATCAACACAAAGTGACAATCGACCTCAATGGGCTTCAATGGATGGATGTAAATCGACGATATCTGACAAAGTTAGTTGCAACCTCACTCAAATATATGAGAATTGATGAGATTCGACTTGAAATGAGGAAGATATACTTTGAAAATTTTCAATCAACACAAAGTGACAATCGAACTCAATGGGCTTCAATGGATGTAAATCGACGGTATCTGGCCAAGTTAGTTGCAAAATCACTCAAATATATAAGAATTGATGAGATTCGACTTGAAATGAAGAAGATAGACTTTGAAAATTTTCAATCAACGCAAAGTGACAATCGACCTCAATGGGCTTCAATGGATGGATGTAAATCGACGATATCTGACAAGAATAGTTGCAAACTCACTCAAATATATGAGAATTGATGAAATTCGATTTGAAATGAGGAAGATATACTTTAAAAATTTACAATCAACACAAAGTGACAATCGACCTCAATGGGCTTCAATGGATGTAAATCGACGGTATCTGACCAAGTTACTTGCAAACTCACTCAAATATATAAGAATTGATGAGATTCGACTTGAAATGAGGAAGATAGAATTAAAAAAGTTTCTATCAACACAAAGTGACAATCGACCTCTATCGGCTTCAATGGATGTTAATCGACGATATCTGACAAAGTTAGTTGCAAACTCACTCAAATATATGAGAATTGATGAGATTCGACTTGAAATGAGGAAGATAGACATTAAAAATTTTCAATCAACACAAAGTGACAATCGATATAATGGGCTTCAATGGATGGATGTAAATCGACGATATCTGACAAAGTTAGTTGCAAGCTCACTCAAATATATGAGAATTGATGAGATTCGACTTGAAATGAAGGAGATAGACTTTGAAAGTTTTCAATCAACACAAAATGACAATCGACCACAATGGGCTTCAATGGATGTAATCGACGGTATCTGACCAAGTTAGTTGCAAACTCACTAAAATATATAAGAAGTGATGAGATTCGACTTGAAATGAGGACGAAAGAATTAAAGAAGTTTCTATCAACAGAAAGTGACAATCGACCTCAATCGGATTCAATGGATGTAAATCGACGATATCTGACAAAGTTAGTTGCAAACTCACTGAAATATATGGGACTTGATGAGATTAGACTTGAAATGAGGAAGATAGACTTTGAAAATTTTCAATCAACACAAAGTGACAATCGACCTCAATGGGCTTCAATGGATGGATGTAAATCGACGATATCTGACAAAGTTAGTTGCAAACTCACTCAAATATATGAGAATTGATGAGATTTGACTTGAATTGAGGAAGATATACTTTAAAAATTTTCAATCAACACAAAGTGACAATCGAACTCAATGGGCTTCAATGGATGTAAATCGACGGTATCTGGCCAAGTTAGTTGCAAAATCACTCAAATATATAAGAATTGATGAGATTCGACTTGAAATGAGGAAGATAGACTTTGAAAATTTTCAATCAACGCAAAGTGACAATCGACCTCAATGGGCTTCAATGGATGGATGTAAATCGACGATATCTGACAAAGTTAGTTGAAAACTCACCCAAATATATGAGAATTGATGAGATTCGACTTGAAATGAGGAAGATATACTTTAAAAATTTACAATCAACACAAAGTGACAATCGACCTCAAAGGGCTTCAATGGATGTAAATCGACGGTATCTGACCAAGTTAGTTGCAAAATCACTCAAATATATAAGAATTGATGAGATTTGACTTGAAATGAGGCAGATAGACTTTGAAAATTTCCAATCAACGCAAAGTGACAATCGACCTCAATGGGCTTCAATGGATGGATGTAAATCGACGATATCTGACAAAGTTAGTTGCAAACTCACTCAAATATATGAGACTTGATGAGATTCGACTTGAAATGAGGAAGATAGACTTTGAAAATTTTCAATCAACACAAAGTGACAATCGACCTCAATGGGCTCCAATGGATGGATGTAAATCGACGATATCTGACAAAGTTAGTCGCAACCTCACTCAAATATATGAGAATTGATGAGATTCGACTTGAAATGAGGAAGATATACTTTGAAAATTTTCAATCAACACAAAGTGACAATCGAACTCAATGGGCTTCAATGGATGTAAATCGACGGTATCTGGCCAAGTTAGTTGCAAAATCACTCAAATATATAAGAATTGATGAGATTCGACTTGAAATGAAGAAGATAGACTTTGAAAATTTTCAATCAACGCAAAGTGACAATCGACCTCAATGGGCTTCAATGGATGGATGTAAATCGACGATATCTGACAAGAATAGTCGCAAACTCACTCAAATATATGAGAATTGATGAGATTCGACTTGAAATGAGGAAGATATACTTTAAAAATTTACAATCAACACAAAGTGACAATCGACCTCAATGGGCTTCAATGGATGTAAATCGACGGTATCTGACCAAGTTAGTTGCGAAATCACTCAAATATATAAGAATTGATGAGATTTGACTTGAAATGAGGAAGATAGACTTTGAAAATTTTCAATCAACGCAAAGTGACAATCGACCTCAATGGGCTTCAATGGATGGATGTAAATCGACGATATCTGACAAAGTTAGTTGCAAACTCACTCAAATATATGAGACTTGATGAGATTCGACTTGAAATGAGGGAGATAAACTTTGAAAATTTTCAATCAACACAAAGTGACAATCGACCTCAATGGGCTCCAATGGATGGATGTAAATCGACGATATCTGACAAAGTTAGTCGCAACCTCACTCAAATATATGAGAATTGATGAGATTCGACTTGAAATGAGGTAGAGAGACTTTGAAAATTTTCAATCAACAGAAAGTGACAATCGACCTCAATGGGCTTCAATGGATGGATGTAAATCGACGATATCTGACAAAGTTAGTTGCAAACTCACTCAAATATATGAGACTTGATGATATTCGACTTGAAATGAGGAAGATAGACTTTAAAAATTTTCAATCAACACAAAGTGACAATCGACCTAATGGGCTTCAATGGATGAATGTAAATCGACGATATCTGACAAAGTAAGTTGCAAACTCACTCAAATATATGAGAATTGATGAGATTCGACTTGAAATGAGGAAGATAGACTTTAAAAATTTTCAATCAACACAAAGTGACAATCGACCTTTTGGGCTTCAATGGATGGATGTAAATCAACGATATCTGACAAAGTTAATTGCAAACTCACTCAAATATATGAGACTTGATGAGATTCGACTTGAAATGAGGAAGATAGACTTAAAATTTTCAATCAACACAAAGTGACAATCGACCTCAATGGGCTCCAATGGCCGGATGTAAATCGACGATATCTGACAAAGTTAGTCGCAAACTCACTCAAATATATGAGAATTGATGAGATTCGACTTGAAATGAGGAAGATAGACTTTGAAAATTTTCAATCAACACAAAGTGACAATCGACCTAATGGGCTTCAATGGATGAATGTAAATCGACGATATCTGACAAAGTAAGTTGCAAACTCACTCAAATATATGAGAATTGATGAGATTCGACTTGAAATGAGGAAGATAGACTTTAAAAATTTTCAATCAACACAAAGTGACAATCGACCTTTTGGGCTTCAATGGATGGATGTAAATCGACGATATCTGACAAAGTTAATTGCAAACTCACTCAAATATATGAGAATTGATGAGATTCGACTTGAAATGTGGAAGATAGACTTGAAAAATTTTCTATCAACACAAAGTGACAATTGACCTCAATGGGCTTTCATGTATGTAAATCGACGGTATCTGACCAAGTTAGTTGCAAAATCACTCAAATATATAAGAATTGATGAGATTCGACTTGAAATGAGGAAGATATACAATAAAAATTTACAATCAACACAAAGTGACAATCGACCTCAATGGGCTTCAATGGATGTAAATCGACGGTATCTGACCAAGTTACTTGCAAACTCACTCAAATATATAAGAATTGATGAGATTCGACTTGAAATGAGGAAGATAGAATTAAAAAAGTTTCTATCAACACAAAGTGACAATCGACCTCTATCGGCTTCAATGGATGTTAATCGACGATATCTGACAAAGTTAGTTGCAAACTCACTCAAATATATGAGAATTGATGAGATTCGACTTGAAATGAGGAAGATAGACATTAAAAATTTTCAATCAACACAAAGTGACAATCGATATAATGGGCTTCAATGGATGGATGTAAATCGACGATATCTGACAAAGTTAGTTGCAAGCTCACTCAAATATATGAGAATTGATGAGATTCGACTTGAAATGAAGGAGATAGACTTTGAAAATTTTCAATCAAAGCAAAATGACAATCGACCACAATGAGCTTCAATGGATGTAATCGACGGTATCTGACCAAGTTAGTTGCAAACTCACTAAAATATATAAGAATTGATGAGATTCGACTTGAAATGAGGACGATAGAATTAAAAAAGTTTCTATCAACAGAAAGTGACAATCGACCTCAATCGGCTTCAATGGATGTAAATCGACGATATCTGACAAAGTTAGTTGCAAACTCACTGAAATATATGAGACTTGATGAGATTAGACTTGAAATGAGGAAGATAGACTTTGAAAATTTTCAATCAACACAAAGTGACAATCGACCTCAATGGGCTTCAATGGATGGATGTAAATCGACGATATCTGACAAAGTTAGTTGCAAACTCACTCAAATATATGAGAATTGATGAGATTCGACTTGAAATGAGGAAGATATACTTTAAAAATTTACAATCAACACAAAGTGACAATCGACCTCAAAGGGCTTCAATGGATGTAAATCGACGGTATCTGACCAAGTTAGTTGCAAAATCACTCAAATATATAAGAATTGATGAGATTTGACTTGAAATGAGGCAGATAGACTTTGAAAATTTCCAATCAACGCAAAGTGACAATCGACCTCAATGGGCTTCAATGGATGGATGTAAATCGACGATATCTGACAAAGTTAGTTGCAAACTCACTCAAATATATGAGACTTGATGAGATTCGACTTGAAATGAGGAAGATAGACTTTGAAAATTTTCAATCAACACAAAGTGACAATCGACCTCAATGGGCTCCAATGGATGGATGTAAATCGACGATATCTGACAAAGTTTGTCGCAACCTCACTCAAATATATGAGAATTGATGAGATTCGACTTGAAATGAGGAAGATATACTTTGAAAATTTTCAATCAACACAAAGTGACAATCGAACTCAATGGGCTTCAATGGATGTAAATCGACGGTATCTGGCCAAGTTAGTTGCAAAATCACTCAAATATATAAGAATTGATGAGATTCGACTTGAAATGAAGAAGATAGACTTTGAAAATTTTCAATCAACGCAAAGTGACAATCGACCTCAATGGGCTTCAATGGATGGATGTAAATCGACGATATCTGACAAGAATAGTTGCAAACTCACTCAAATATATGAGAATTGATGAGATTCGACTTGAAATGAGGAAGATATACTTTAAAAATTTACAATCAACACAAAGTGACAATCGACCTCAATGGGCTTCAATGGATGTAAATCGACGGTATCTGACCAAGTTAGTTGCAAAATCACTCAAATATATAAGAATTGATGAGATTTGACTTGAAATGAGGAAGATAGACTTTGAAAATTTTCAATCAACGCAAAGTGACAATCGACCTCAATGGGCTTCAATGGATGGATGTAAATCGACGATATCTGACAAAGTTAGTTGCAAACTCACTCAAATATATGAGACTTGATGAGATTCGACTTGAAATGAGGGAGATAAACTTTGAAAATTTTCAATCAACACAAAGTGACAATCGACCTCAATGGGCTCCAATGGATGGATGTAAATCGACGATATCTGACAAAGTAAGTTGCAAACTCACTCAAATATATGAGAATTGATGAGATTCGACTTGAAATGAGGAAGATAGACTTTAAAAATTTTCAATCAACACAAAGTGACAATCGACCTTTTGGGCTTCAATTGATGGATGTAAATCGACGATATCTGAAAAAGTTAATTGCAAACTCACTCAAATATATGAGAATTGATGAGATTCGACTTGAAATGTGGAAGATAGACTTGAAAAATTTTCTATCAACACAAAGTGACAATTGACCTCAATGGGCTTTCATGTATGTAAATCGACGGTATCTGACCAAGTTAGTTGCAAAATCACTCAAATATATAAGAATTGATGAGATTCGACTTGAAATGAGGAAGATATACAATAAAAATTTACAATCAACACAAAGTGACAATCGACCTCAATGGGCTTCAATGGATGTAAATCGACGGTATCTGACCAAGTTACTTGCAAACTCACTCAAATATATAAGAATTGATGAGATTCGACTTGAAATGAGGAAGATAGAATTAAAAAAGTTTCTATCAACACAAAGTGACAATCGACCTCTATCGGCTTCAATGGATGTTAATCGACGATATCTGACGAAGTTAGTTGCAAACTCACTCAAATATATGAGAATTGATGAGATTCGACTTGAAATGAGGAAGATAGACATTAAAAATTTTCAATCAACACAAAGTGACAATCGATATAATGGGCTTCAATGGATGGATGTAAATCGACGATATCTGACAAAGTTAGTTGCAAGCTCACTCAAATATATGAGAATTGATGAGATTCGACTTGAAATGAAGGAGATAGACTTTGAAAATTTTCAATCAACACAAAATGACAATCGACCACAATGGGCTTCAATGGATGTAATCGACGGTATCTGACCAAGTTAGTTGCAAACTCACTAAAATATATAAGAATTGATGAGATTCGACTTGAAATGAGGACGATAGAATTAAAAAAGTTTCTATCAACAGAAAGTGACAATCGACCTCAATCGGCTTCAATGGATGTAAATCGACGATATCTGACAAAGTTAGTTGCAAACTCACTGAAATATATGAGACTTGATGAGATTAGACTTGAAATGAGGAAGATAGACTTTGAAAATTTTCAATCAACACAAAGTGACAATCGACCTCAATGGGCTTCAATGGATGGATGTAAATCGACGATATCTGACAAAGTTAGTTGCAAACTCACTCAAATATATGAGAATTGATGAGATTCGACTTGAAATGAGGAAGATAGACTTTAAAAATTTACAATCAACACAAAGTGACAATCGACCTCAATGGGCTCCAATGGATGGATGTAAATCGACGATATCTGACAAAGTTTGTCGCAACCTCACTCAAATATATGAGAATTGATGAGATTCGACTTGAAATGAGGAAGATATACTTTGAAAAATTTCAATCAACACAAAGTGACAATCGAACTCAATGGGCTTCAATGGATGTAAATCGACGGTATCTGGCCAAGTTAGTTGCAAAATCACTCAAATATATAAGAATTGATGAGATTCGACTTGAAATGAAGAAGATAGACTTTGAAAATTTTCAATCAACGCAAAGTGACAATCGACCTCAATGGGCTTCAATGGATGGATGTAAATCGACGATATCTGACAAGAATAGTTGCAAACTCACTCAAATATATGAGAATTGATGAGATTCGACTTGAAATGAGGAAGATATACTTTAAAAATTTACAATCAACACAAAGTGACAATCGACCTCAATGGGCTTCAATGGATGTAAATCGACGGTATCTGACCAAGTTAGTTGCAAAATCACTCAAATATATAAGAATTGATGAGATTTGACTTGAAATGAGGAAGATAGACTTTGAAAATTTTCAATCAACGCAAAGTGACAATCGACCTCAATGGGCTTCAATGGATGGATGTAAATCGACGATATCTGACAAAGTTAGTTGCAAACTCACTCAAATATATGAGACTTGATGAGATTCGACTTGAAATGAGGGAGATAAACTTTGAAAATTTTCAATCAACACAAAGTGACAATCGACCTCAATGGGCTCCAATGGATGGATGTAAATCGACGATATCTGACAAAGTAAGTTGCAAACTCACTCAAATATATGAGAATTGATGAGATTCGACTTGAAATGAGGAAGATAGACTTTAAAAATTTTCAATCAACACAAAGTGACAATCGACCTTTTGGGCTTCAATGGATGGATGTAAATCGACGATATCTGACAAAGTTAATTGCAAACTCACTCAAATATATGAGAATTGATGAGATTCGACTTGAAATGTGGAAGATAGACTTGAAAAATTTTCTATCAACACAAAGTGACAATTGACCTCAATGGGCTTTCATGTATGTAAATCGACGGTATCTGACCAAGTTAGTTGCAAAATCACTCAAATATATAAGAATTGATGAGATTCGACTTGAAATGAGGAAGATATACAATAAAAATTTACAATCAACACAAAGTGACAATCGACCTCAATGGGCTTCAATGGATGTAAATCCACGGTATCTGACCAAGTTACTTGCAAACTCACTCAAATATATAAGAATTGATGAGATTCGACTTGAAATGAGGAAGATAGAATTAAAAAAGTTTCTATCAACACAAAGTGACAATCGACCTCTATCGGCTTCAATGGATGTTAATCGACGATATCTGACAAAGTTAGTTGCAAACTCACTCAAATATATGAGAATTGATGAGATTCGACTTGAAATGAGGAAGATAGACATTAAAAATTTTCAATCAACACAAAGTGACAATCGATATAATGGGCTTCAATGGATGGATGTAAATCGACGATATCTGACAAAGTTAGTTGCAAGCTCACTCAAATATATGAGAATTGATGAGATTCGACTTGAAATGAAGGAGATAGACTTTGAAAATTTTCAATCAACACAAAATGACAATCGACCACAATGGGCTTCAATGGATGTAATCGACGGTATCTGACCAAGTTAGTTGCAAACTCACTAAAATATATAAGAATTGATGAGATTCGACTTGAAATGAGGACGATAGAATTAAAAAAGTTTCTATCAACAGAAAGTGACAATCGACCTCAATCGGCTTCAATGGATGTAAATCGACGATATCTGACAAAGTTAGTTGCAAACTCACTGAAATATATGAGACTTGATGAGATTAGACTTGAAATGAGGAAGATAGACTTTGAAAATTTTCAATCAACACAAAGTGACAATCGACCTCAAAGGGCTTCAATGGATGTAAATCGACGGTATCTGACCAAGTTAGTTGCAAAATCACTCAAATATATAAGAATTGATGAGATTTGACTTGAAATGAGGCAGATAGACTTTGAAAATTTCCAATCAACGCAAAGTGACAATCGACCTCAATGGGCTTCAATGGATGGATGTAAATCGACGATATCTGACAAAGTTAGTTGCAAACTCACTCAAATATATGAGACTTGATGAGATTCGACTTGAAATGAGGAAGATAGACTTTGAAAATTTTCAATCAACACAAAGTGACAATCGACCTCAATGGGCTCCAATGGATGGATGTAAATCGACGATATCTGACAAAGTTTGTCGCAACCTCACTCAAATATATGAGAATTGATGAGATTCGACTTGAAATGAGGAAGATATACTTTGAAAATTTTCAATCAACACAAAGTGACAATCGAACTCAATGGGCTTCAATGGATGTAAATCGACGGTATCTGGCCAAGTTAGTTGCAAAATCACTCAAATATATAAGAATTGATGAGATTCGACTTGAAATGAAGAAGATAGACTTTGAAAATTTTCAATCAACGCAAAGTGACAATCGACCTCAATGGGCTTCAATGGATGGATGTAAATCGACGATATCTGACAAGAATAGTTGCAAACTCACTCAAATATATGAGAATTGATGAGATTCGACTTGAAATGAGGAAGATATACTTTAAAAATTTACAATCAACACAAAGTGACAATCGACCTCAATGGGCTTCAATGGATGTAAATCGACGGTATCTGACCAAGTTAGTTGCAAAATCACTCAAATATATAAGAATTGATGAGATTTGACTTGAAATGAGGAAGATAGACTTTGAAAATTTTCAATCAACGCAAAGTGACAATCGACCTCAATGGGCTTCAATGGATGGATGTAAATCGACGATATCTGACAAAGTTAGTTGCAAACTCACTCAAATATATGAGACTTGATGAGATTCGACTTGAAATGAGGGAGATAAACTTTGAAAATTTTCAATCAACACAAAGTGACAATCGACCTCAATGGGCTCCAATGGATGGATGTAAATCGACGATATCTGACAAAGTTAGTTGCAAACTCACTCAAATATATGAGACTTGATGATATTCGACTTGAAATGAGGAAGATAGACTTTAAAAATTTTCAATCAACACAAAGTGACAATCGACCTAATGGGCTTCAATGGATGAATGTAAATCGACGATATCTGACAAAGTAAGTTGCAAACTCACTCAAATATATGAGAATTGATGAGATTCGACTTGAAATGAGGAAGATAGACTTTAAAAATTTTCAATCAACACAAAGTGACAATCGACCTTTTGGGCTTCAATGGATGGATGTAAATCGACGATATCTGACGAAGTTAATTGCAAACTCACTCAAATATATGAGACTTGATGAGATTCGACTTGAAATGAGGAAGATAGACTTAAAATTTTCAATCAACACAAAGTGACAATCGACCTCAATGGGCTCCAATGGCCGGATGTAAATCGACGATATCTGACAAAGTTAGTCGCAAACTCACTCAAATATATGAGAATTGATGAGATTCGACTTGAAATGAGGAAGATAGACTTTGAAAATTTTCAATCAACGCAAAGTGACAATCGACCTCAATGGGCTTCAATGGATGGATGTAAATCGACGATATCTGACAAAGTTAGTTGCAAACTCACTCAAATATATGAGAATTGATGAGATTCGACTTGAAATGTGGAAGATAGACTTGAAAAATTTTCTATCAACACAAAGTGACAATTGACCTCAATGGGCTTTCATGTATGTAAATCGACGGTATCTGACCAAGTTAGTTGCAAAATCACTCAAATATATAAGAATTGATGAGATTCGACTTGAAATGAGGAAGATATACAATAAAAATTTACAATCAACACAAAGTGACAATCGACCTCAATGGGCTTCAATGGATGTAAATCGACGGTATCTGACCAAGTTACTTGCAAACTCACTCAAATATATAAGAATTGATGAGATTCGACTTGAAATGAGGAAGATAGAATTAAAAAAGTTTCTATCAACACAAAGTGACAATCGACCTCTATCGGCTTCAATGGATGTTAATCGACGATATCTGACAAAGTTAGTTGCAAACTCACTCAAATATATGAGAATTGATGAGATTCGACTTGAAATGAGGAAGATAGACATTAAAAATTTTCAATCAACACAAAGTGACAATCGATATAATGGGCTTCAATGGATGGATGTAAATCGACGATATCTGACAAAGTTAGTTGCAAGCTCACTCAAATATATGAGAATTGATGAGATTCGACTTGAAATGAAGGAGATAGACTTTGAAAATTTTCAATCAACACAAAATGACAATCGACCACAATGGGCTTCAATGGATGTAATCGACGGTATCTGACCAAGTTAGTTGCAAACTCACTAAAATATATAAGAATTGATGAGATTCGACTTGAAATGAGGACGATAGAATTAAAAAAGTTTCTATCAACAGAAAGTGACAATCGACCTCAATCGGCTTCAATGGATGTAAATCGACGATATCTGACAAAGTTAGTTGCAAACTCACTGAAATATATGAGACTTGATGAGATTAGACTTGAAATGAGGAAGATAGCCTTTGAAAATTTTCTATCAACACAAAGTGACAATCGACCTCAATGGGCTTCAATGGATGGATGTAAATCGACGATATCTGACAAAGTTAGTTGCAAACTCACTCAAATATATGAGAATTGATGAGATTCGACTTGAAATGAGGAAGATATACTTTGAAAATTTCCAATCAACGCAAAGTGACAATCGACCTCAATGGGCTTCAATGGATGTAAATCGACGGTATCTGGCCAAGTTAGTTGCAAAATCACTCAAATATATAAGAATTGATGAGATTCGACTTGAAATGAGGAAGATAGACTTTGAAAATTTTCAATCAACGCAAAGTGACAATCGACCTCAATGGGCTTCAATGGATGGATGTAAATCGACGATATCTGACAAAGTTAGTTGCAAACTCACCCAAATATATGAGAATTGATGAGATTCGACTTGAAATGAGGAAGATATACTTTAAAAATTTACAATCAACACAAAGTGACAATCGACCTCAATGGGCTTCAATGGATGTAAATCGACGGTATCTGACCAAGTTAGTTGCAAAATCACTCAAATATATAAGAATTGATGAGATTTGACTTGAAATGAGGCAGATAGACTTTGAAAATTTTCAATCAACGCAAAGTGACAATCGACCTCAATGGGCTTCAATGGATGGATGTAAATCGACGATATCTGACAAAGTTAGTTGCAAACTCACTCAAATATATGAGACTTGATGAGATTCGACTTGAAATGAGGAAGATAGACTTTGAAAATTTTCAATCAACACAAAGTGACAATCGACCTCAATGGGCTCCAATGGATGGATGTAAATCGACGATATCTGACAAAGTTAGTCGCAACCTCACTCAAATATATGAGAATTGATGAGATTCGACTTGAAATGAGGAAAAGAGACTTTGAAAATTTTCAATCAACACAAAGTGACAATCGACGTCAATGGACTTCAATGGATGGATGTAAATCGACGATATCTGACAAAGTTAGTTGCAAACTCACTCAAATATATGAGAATTGATGAGATTTGACTTGAAATGTGGAAGATAGACTTGAAAAATTTTCTATCAACACAAAGTGACAATTGACCTCAATGGGCTTTAATGTATGTAAATCGACGGTATCTGACCAAGTTAGTTGCAAAATCACTCAAATATATAAGAATTGATGAGATTCGACTTGAAATGAGGAAGATAGACTTTAAAAATTTTCAATCAACACAAAGTGACAATCGACCTCAATGGGCTTTGATGGATGTAAATCGACGGTATCTGACCAAGTTAGTTGCAAACTCACTCAAATATATGAGAATTGATGAGATTCGACTTGAAATGTGGAAGATAGACTTGAAAAATTTTCTATCAACACAAAGTGACAATTGACCTCAATGGGCTTTAATGTATGTAAATCGACGGTATCTGACCAAGTTAGTTGCAAAATCACTCAAATATATAAGAATTGATGAGATTCGACTTGAAATGAGGAAGATATACAATAAAAATTTACAATCAACACAAAGTGACAATCTACCTCAATGGGCTTCAATGAATGTAAATCGACGGTATCTGACCAAGTTACTTGCAAACTCACTCAAATATATAAGAATTGATGAGATTCGACTTGAAATGAGGAAGATAGACATTAAAAATTTTCAATCAACACAAAGTGACAATCGATATAATGGGCTTCAATGGATGGATGTAAATCGACGATATCTGACAAAGTTAGTTGCAAGCTCACTCAAATATATGAGAATTGATGAGATTCGACTTGAAATGAAGGAGATAGACTTTGAAAATTTTCAATCAACACAAAATGACAATCGACCACAATGGGCTTCAATGGATGTAATCGACGGTATCTGACCAAGTTAGTTGCAAACTCACTAAAATATATAAGAATTGATGAGATTCGACTTGAAATGAGGACGATAGAATTAAAAAAGTTTCTATCAACAGAAAGTGACAATCGACCTCAATCGGCTTCAATGGATGTAAATCGACGATATCTGACAAAGTTAGTTGCAAACTCACTGAAATATATGAGACTTGATGAGATTAGACTTGAAATGAGGAAGATAGCCTTTGAAAATTTTCAATCGACACAAAGTGACAATCGACCTCAATGGGCTTCAATGGATGGATGTAAATCGACGATATCTGACAAAGTTAGTTGCAAACTCACTCAAATATATGAGAATTGATGAGATTCGACTTGAAATGAGGAAGATAGACATTAAAAATTTTCAATCAACACAAAGTGACAATCGATATAATGGGCTTCAATGGATGGATGTAAATCGACGATATCTGACAAAGTTAGTTGCAAGCTCACTCAAATATATGAGAATTGATGAGATTCGACTTGAAATGAGGGAGATAGACTTTGAAAATTATCAATCAACACAAAATGACAATCGACCTCAATGGGCTTCAATGGATGTAATCGACGGTATCTGACCAAGTTAGTTGCAAACTCACTAAAATATATAAGAATTGATGAGATTCGACTTGAAATGAGGACGATAGAATTAAAAAAGTTTCTATCAACAGAAAGTGACAATCGACCTCAATCGGCTTCAATGGATGTAAATCGACGATATCTGACAAAGTTAGTTGCAAACTCACTGAAATATATGAGACTTGATGAGATTAGACTTGAAATGAGGAAGATAGACTTTAAAAATTTTCAATCAACACAAAGTGACAATCGAACTCAATGGGCTTCAATGGATGTAAATCGACGGTATCTGACCAAGTTAGTTGCAAAATCACTCAAATATATAAGAATTGATGAGATTTGACTTGAAATGAGGAAGATAGACTTTGAAAATTTTCAATCAACGCAAAGTGACAATCGACCTCAATGGGCTTCAAGGGATGGATGTAAATCGACGATATCTGACAAAGTTAGTTGCAAACTCACTCAAATATATGAGACTCGATGAGATTCGACTTGAAATGAGGAAGATAGACTTTGAAAATTTTCAATCAACACAAAGTGACAATCGACCTCAATGGGCTCCAATGCATGGATGTAAATCGACGATATCTGACAAAGTTAGTTGCAAACTCACTCAAATATATAAGAATTGATGGGATTCGACTTGAAATGAGGAAGATATACTTTAAAAATTTACAATCAACACAAAGTGACAATCGACCTCAATGGGCTTCAATGGATGTAAATCGACGGTATCTGACCAAGTTAGTTGCATAATCACTCAAATATATAAGAATTGATGAGATTTGACTTGAAATGAGGAAGATAGACTTTGAAAATTTTCAATCAACGCAAAGTGACAATCGACCTCAATGGGCTTCAATGGATGGATGTAAATCGACGATATCTGACAAAGTTAGTTGCAAACTCACTCAAATATATGAGACTCGATGAGATTCGACTTGAAATGAGGAAGATAGACTTTGAAAATTTTCAATCAACACAAAGTGACAATCGACCTCAATGGGCTCCAATGGATGGATGTAAATCGACGATATCTGACAAAGTTAGTCGCAACCTCACTCAAATATATGAGAATTGATGAGATTCGACTTGAAATGAGGAAGAGAGACTTTGAAAATTTTCAATCAACACAAAGTGAAAATCGACCTCAATGGACTTCAATGGATGGATGTAAATCGACGATATCTGAGAAAGTTAGTTGCAAACTCACTCAAATATATGAGAATTGATGAGATTCGACTTGAAATGTGGAAGATAGACTTGAAAAATTTTCTATCAACACAAAGTGACAATTGACCTCAATGGGCTTCAATGGATGGATGTAAATCGACGGTATCTGACCGAGTTAGTTGTAAAATCACTCAAATATATAAGAATTGATGAGATTCGACTTGAAATGAGGAAGATAGACTTTAAAAATTTTCAATCAACACAAAGTGACAATCGACCTCAATGGGCTTTGATGGATGTAAATCGACGGTATATGACCAAGTTAGATGCAAACTCACTCAAATATATAAGAATTGATGAGATTCGACTTGAAATGAGGAAGATGGACTTTGAAAATTTTCAATCAACACAAAGTGACAATCGACCTTAATGGGCTTCAATGGATGTAAATCGACGGTATCTGACCAAGTTAGTTGCAAACTCACTCAAATATATAAGAATTGATGAGATTCGACTTGAAATGAGGAAGATAGAATTAAAAAAGTTTCTATCAACACAAAGTGACAATCGACCTCAATGGGCTTCAATGGATGTAAATCGACGGTATCTGACCAAGTTAGTTGCAAACTCACTCAAATATATAAGAATTGATGAGATTCGACTTGAAATGAGGAAGATAGAATTAAGAAAGTTTCTATCAACACAAAGTGACAATCGACCTCAATGGGCTTCAATGGATGTAAATCGACGGCATCTGACCAAGTTAGTTGCAAACTCACTAAAATATATAAGAATTGATGAGATTCGACTTGAAATGAAGAAGATGGACTTTGAAAATTTTCAATCAACACAAAGTGACAATCGACCTCAATGGGCTTCAATGGATGTAAATCGACGGTATCTGACCGAGTTAGTTGCAAACTCACTCAAATATATGAGAATTGATGAGATTCGACTTGAAATGAGGAAGATAGATTTTAAAAATTTTCAATCAACATAAAGTGACAATCGACCTCAATGGGCTTCAATGGATGTAAATCGACGATATCTGACAAAGTTAGTTGCAAACTCACTCAAATATATGAGAATTGATGAGATTCGACTTGAAATGAGGGAGATAGACTTTAAAAGTTTTCAATCAACACAAAGTGACAATCGACCTCAATGGGCTTCAATGGATGTAAATCGACGGTATCTGACCAAGTTACTTGCAAACTCACTCAAATATATAAGAATTGATGAGATTCGACTTGAAATGAGGAAGATAGAATTAAAAAAGTTTCTATCAACACAAAGTGACAATCGACCTCAATGAGCTTCAATGGATGTAAATCGACGGTATCTGACCAAGTTAGTTGCAAACTCACTCAAATATATAAGAATTGATGAGATTCGACTTGGAATGAGGAAGATAGAATTAAAAAAGTTTCTATCAACACAAAGTGACAATCGACCTCTATCGGCTTCAATGGATGTAAATCGACGATATATGACAAAGTTAGTTGCAAACTCACTCAAATATATGAGAATTGATGAGATTCGACTTGAAATGAGGAAGATAGACATTAAAAATTTTCAATCAACACAAAGTGACAATCGACCTCAATGGGCTACAATGGATGTAATCGACGGTATCTGACCAAGTTAGTTGCAAACTCACTAAAATATATAAGAATTGATGAGATTCGACTTGAAATGAGGACGATAGAATTAAAAAAGTTTCTATCAACAGAAAGTGACAATCGACCTCAATCGGCTTCAATGGATGTATATGGATGGATGTAAATCGACGATATCTGACAAAGTAAGTTGCAAACTCACTCAAATATATGAGAATTGATGAGATTCGACTTGAAATGAGGAAGATACACTTTAAAAATTTTCAATCAACACAAAGTGACAATCGACCTAATGGGCTTCAATGGATGGATGTAAATCGACGATATCTGACAAAGTTAATTGCAAACTCACTCAAATATAAGAGACTTGATGAGATTCGACTTGAAATGAGGAAGATAGACTTTGAAAATTTTCAATCAACACAAAGTGACAATCGACCTCAATGGGCTCCAATGGCTGGATGTAAATCGACGATATCTGACAAAGTTAGTCGCAAACTCACTCAAATATATGAGAATTGATGAGATTCGACTTGAAATGAGGAAGATAGACTTTGAAAATTTTCAATCAACACAAAGTGACAATCGACCTCAATGGGCTCCAATGACTGGATGTAAATCGACGATATCTGACAAAGTTAGTTGCAAGCTCACTCAAATATATAAGAATTGATGAGATTCGACTTGAAATGAGGAAGATAGACTTTGAAAATTTTCATTCAACGCAAAGTGACAATCGACCTCAATGGGCTTCAATGGATGGATGTAAATCGACGATATCTGACAAAATTAGTTGCAAACTCACTCAAATATATGAGAATTGATGAGATTCGACTTGAAATGAGGAAGATATACTTTAAAAATTTACAATCAACACAAAGTGACAATCGACCTCAATGGGCTTCAATGGATGTAAATCGACGGTATCTGACCAAGTTAGTTGCAAAATCACTCAAATATATAAGAATTGATGAGATTCGACTTGAAATGAGGAAGAGAGACTTTGAAAATTTTCAATCAACACAAAGTGACAATCGACCTCAATGGGCTTCAATGGATGGATGTAAATCGACGATATCTGACAAAGTAAGTTGCAAACTAACTCAAATATATGAGAATTGATGAGATTCGACTTGAAATGAGGAAGATAGACTTTGAAAATTTTCAATCAACACAAAGTGATAATCGACCTAATGGGCTTCAATGGATGGATGTAAATCGACGATATCTGACAAAGTTAATTGCAAACTCACTCAAATATATGAGACTTGATGAGATTCGACTTGAAATGAGGAAGATAGACTTTGAAAATTTTCAATCAACACAAAGTGACAATCGACCTCAATGGGCTTCAATGGATGGATGTAAATCGACGATATCTGACAAAGTTAGTTGCAAACTCACTCAAATATATGATAATTGATGAGATTCGGCTTGAAATGAGGAAGATATACTTTAAAAATTTACAATCAACACAAAGTGACAATCGACCTCAATGGGCTTCAATGGATGGATGTAAATCGACGATATCTGACAAAGTTAGTTGCAAACTCACTCAAATATATGAGAATTGATGAGATTCGACTTGAAATGAGGAAGATATACTTTGAAAATTTTCAATCAACACAAAGTGACAATCGACCTCAATGGGCTCCAATGGCTGGATGTAAATCGACGATATCTGACAAAGATAGTTGCAAGCTCACACAAATATATAAGAATTGATGAGATTCGACTTGAAATGTGGAAGATAAGACTTTGAAAATTTTCATTCAACGCAAAGTGACAATCGACCTCAATGGGCTTCAATGGATGGATGTAAATCGACGATATCTGACAAAGTTAGTTGCAAACTCACTCAAATATATGAGAATTGATGAGATTCGACTTGAAATGAGGAAGATAGACTTTGAAAATTTTCAATCAACACAAAGTGACAATCGACTTCAATGGGCTTCAATGGATGGATGTAAATCGACGATATCTGACAAAGTTAGTTGCAAACTAACTCAAATATATGAGAATTGATGAGATTCGACTTGAAATGAGGGAGATAGACTTTAAAAGTTTTCAATCAACACAAAGTGACAATCGACCTCAATGGGCTTCAATGGATGTAAATCGACGGTATCTGACCAAGTTACTTGCAAACTCACTCAAATATATAAGAATTGATGAGATTCGACTTGAAATGAGGAAGATAGAATTAAAAAAGTTTCTATCAACACAAAGTGACAATCGACCTCAATGAGCTTCAATGGATGTAAATCGACGGTATCTGACCAAGTTAGTTGCAAACTCACTCAAATATATAAGAATTGATGAGATTCGACTTGGAATGAGGAAGATAGAATTAAAAAAGTTTCTATCAACACAAAGTGACAATCGACCTCTATCGGCTTCAATGGATGTAAATCGACGATATATGACAAAGTTAGTTGCAAACTCACTCAAATATATGAGAATTGATGAGATTCGACTTGAAATGAGGAAGATAGACATTAAAAATTTTCAATCAACACAAAGTGACAATCGATCTAATGGGCTTCAATGGATGGATGTAAATCGACGATATCTGACAAAGTTAGTTGCAAGCTCACTCAAATATATGAGAATTGATGAGATTCGACTTGAAATGAGGGAGATAGACTTTGAAAATTATCAATCAACACAAAGTGACAATCGACCTCAATGGGCTTCATTGGATGTAATCGACGGTATCTGACCAAGTCAGTTGCAAACTCACTAAAATATATAAGAATTGATGAGATTCGACTTGAAATGAGGACGATAGAATTAAAAAAGTTTCTATCAACAGAAAGTGACAATCGACCTCAATCGGCTTCAATGGATGTATATGGATGGATGTAAATCGACGATATCTGACAAAGTAAGTTGCAAACTCACTCAAATATATGAGAATTGATGAGATTCGACTTGAAATGAGGAAGATACACTTTGAAAATTTTCAATCAACACAAAGTGACAATCGACCTAATGGGCTTCAATGGATGGATGTAAATCGACGATATCTGACAAAGTTAATTGCAAACTCACTCAAATATATGATACTTGATGAGATTCGACTTGAAATGAGGAAGATAGACTTTGAAAATTTTCAATCAACACAAAGTGACAATCGACCTCAATGGGCTTCAATGGATGGATGTAAATCGACGATATCTGACAAAGTTAGTTGCAAACTCACTCAAATATATGAGAATTGATGAGATTCGACTTGAAATGAGGAAGATACACTTTGAAAATTTTCAATCAACACAAAGTGACAATCGACCTAATGGGCTTCAATGGATGGATGTAAATCGACGATATCTGACAAAGTTAATTGCAAACTCACTCAAATATAAGAGACTTGATGAGATTCGACTTGAAATGAGGAAGATAGACTTTGAAAATTTTCATTCAACACAAAGTGACAATCGACCTCAATGGGCTCCAATGGCTGGATGTAAATCGACGATATCTGACAAAGTTAGTCGCAAACTCACTCAAATATATGAGAATTGATGAGATTCGACTTGAAATGAGGAAGATAGACTTTGAAAATTTTCAATCAACACAAAGTGACAATCGACCTCAATGGGCTCCAATGGCTGGATGTAAATCGACGATATCTGACAAAGTTAGTTGCAAGCTCACTCAAATATATAAGAATTGATGAGATTCGACTTGAAATGAGGAAGATAGACTTTGAAAATTTTCAATCAACACAAAGTGACAATCGTCCTCAATGGGCTTCAATGGATGGATGTAAATCGACGATATCTGACAAAGTTAGTTGCAAACTCACTCAAATATATGAGAATTGATGAGATTCGACTTGAAATGAGGGAGATAGACTTTGAAAGTTTTCAATCAACACAAAGTGACAATCGACCTCAATGGGCTTCAATGGATGTAAATCGACGGTATCTGACCAAGTTACTTGCAAACTCACTCAAATATATAAGAATTGATGAGATTCGACTTGAAATGAGGAAGATAGAATTAAAAAAGTTTCTATCAACACAAAGTGACAATCGACCTCAATGAGCTTCAATGGATGTAAATCGACGGTATCTGACCAAGTTAGTTGCAAACTCACTCAAATATATAAGAATTGATGAGATTCGACTTGGAATGAGGAAGATAGAATTAAAAAAGTTTCTATCAACACAAAGTGACAATCGACCTCTATCGGCTTCAATGGATGTAAATCGACGATATCTGACAAAGTTAGTTGCAAGCTCACTCAAATATATAAGAATTGATGAGATTCGACTTGAAATGAGGAAGATAGACTTTGAAAATTTTCAATCAACACAAAGTGACAATCGTCCTCAATGGGCTTCAATGGATGGATGTAAATCGACGATATCTGACAAAGTTAGTTGCAAACTCACTCAAATATATGAGAATTGATGAGATTCGACTTGAAATGAGGGAGATAGACTTTGAAAGTTTTCAATCAACACAAAGTGACAATCGACCTCAATGGGCTTCAATGGATGTAAATCGACGGTATCTGACCAAGTTACTTGCAAACTCACTCAAATATATAAGAATTGATGAGATTCGACTTGAAATGAGGAAGATAGAATTAAAAAAGTTTCTATCAACACAAAGTGACAATCGACCTCAATGAGCTTCAATGGATGTAAATCGACGGTATCTGACCAAGTTAGTTGCAAACTCACTCAAATATATAAGAATTGATGAGATTCGACTTGGAATGAGGAAGATAGAATTAAAAAAGTTTCTATCAACACAAAGTGACAATCGACCTCTATCGGCTTCAATGGATGTAAATCGACGATATATGACAAAGTTAGTTGCAAACTCACTCAAATATATGAGAATTGATGAGATTCGACTTGAAATGAGGAAGATAGACATTAAAAATTTTTAATCAACACAAAGTGACAATCGATCTAATGGGCTCCAATGGATGGATGTAAATCGACGATATCTGACAAAGTTAGTTGCAAGCTCACTCAAATATATGAGAATTGATGAGATTCGACTTGAAATGAGGGAGATAGACTTTGAAAATTATCAATCAACACAAAGTGACAATCGACCTCAATGGGCTTCAATGGATGTAATCGACGGTATCTGACCAAGTTAGTTGCAAACTCACTAAAATATATAAGAATTGATGAGATTCGACTTGTAATGAGGACGATAGAATTAAAAAAGTTTCTATCAACAGAAAGTGACAATCGACCTCAATCGGCTTCAATGGATGTATATGGATGGATGTAAATCGACGATATCTGACAAAGTAAGTTGCAAACTCACTCAAATATATGAGAATTGATGAGATTCGACTTGAAATGAGGAAGATACACTTTAAAAATTTTCAATCAACACAAAGTGACAATCGACCTAATGGGCTTCAATGGATGGATGTAAATCGACGATATCTGACAAAGTTAATTGCAAACTCACTCAAATATAAGAGACTTGATGAGATTCGACTTGAAATGAGGAAGATAGACTTTGAAAATTTTCATTCAACACAAAGTGACAATCGACCTCAATGGGCTCCAATGGCTGGATGTAAATCGACGATATCTGACAAAGTTAGTCGCAAACTCACTCAAATATATGAGAATTGATGAGATTCGACTTGAAATGAGGAAGATAGACTTTGAAAATTTTCAATCAACACAAAGTGACAATCGTCCTCAATGGGCTTCAATGGATGGATGTAAATCGACGATATCTGACAAAGTTAGTTGCAAACTCACTCAAATATATGAGAATTGATGAGATTCGACTTGAAATGAGGGAGATAGACTTTGAAAGTTTTCAATCAACACAAAGTGACAATCGACCTCAATGGGCTTCAATGGATGTAAATCGACGGTATCTGACCAAGTTACTTGCAAACTCACTCAAATATATAAGAATTGATGAGATTCGACTTGAAATGGGGAAGATAGAATTAAAAAAGTTTCTATCAACACAAAGTGACAATCGACCTCAATGAGCTTCAATGGATGTAAATCGACGGTATCTGACCAAGTTAGTTGCAAACTCACTCAAATATATAAGAATTGATGAGATTCGACTTGGAATGAGGAAGATAGAATTAAAAAAGTTTCTATCAACACAAAGTGACAATCGACCTCTATCGGCTTCAATGGATGTAAATCGACGATATATGACAAAGTTAGTTGCAAACTCACTCAAATATATGAGAATTGATGAGATTCGACTTGAAATGAGGAAGATAGACATTAAAAATTTTTAATCAACACAAAGTGACAATCGATCTAATGGGCTCCAATGGATGGATGTAAATCGACGATATCTGACAAAGTTAGTTGCAAGCTCACTCAAATATATGAGAATTGATGAGATTCGACTTGAAATGAGGGAGATAGACTTTGAAAATTATCAATCAACACAAAGTGACAATCGACCTCAATGGGCTTCAATGGATGTAATCGACGGTATCTGACCAAGTTAGTTGCAAACTCACTAAAATATATAAGAATTGATGAGATTCGACTTGAAATGAGGACGATAGAATTAAAAAAGTTTCTATCAACAGAAAGTGACAATCGACCTCAATCGGCTTCAATGGATGTATATGGATGGATGTAAATCGACGATATCTGACAAAGTAAGTTGCAAACTCACTCAAATATATGAGAATTGATGAGATTCGACTTGAAATGAGGAAGATACACTTTAAAAATTTTCAATCAACACAAAGTGACAATCGACCTAATGGGCTTCAATGGATGGATGTAAATCGACGATATCTGACAAAGTTAATTGCAAACTCTCTCAAATATAAGAGACTTGATGAGATTCGACTTGAAATGAGGAAGATAGACTTTGAAAATTTTCATTCAACACAAAGTGACAATCGACCTCAATGGGCTCCAATGGCTGGATGTAAATCGACGATATCTGACAAAGTTAGTCGCAAACTCACTCAAATATATGAGAATTGATGAGATTCGACTTGAAATGAGGAAGATAGACTTTGAAAATTTTCAATCAACACAAAGTGACAATCGACCTCAATGGGCTCCAATGGCTGGATGTAAATCGACGATATCTGACAAAGTTAGTTGCAAGCTCACTCAAATATATAAGAATTGATGAGATTCGACTTGAAATGAGGAAGATAGACTTTGAAAATTTTCATTCAACGCAAAGTGACAATCGACCTCAATGGGCTTCAATGGATGGATGTAAATCGACGATATCTGACAAAATTAGTTGCAAACTCACTCTAATATATGAGAATTGATGAGATTCGACTTGAAATGAGGAAGATATACTTTAAAAATTTACAATCAACACAAAGTGACAATCGACTTCAATGGGCTTCAATGGATGTAAATCGACGGTATCTGACCAAGTTAGTTGCAAAATCACTCAAATATATAAGAATTGATCAGATTCGACTTGAAATGAGGAAGAGAGACTTTGAAAATTTTCAATCAACACAAAGTGACAATCGACCTCAATGGGCTTCAATGGATGGATGTAAATCGACGATATCTGACAAAGTAAGTTGCAAACTAACTCAAACATATGAGACTTGATGAGATTCGACTTGAAATGAGGAAGATAGACTTTGAAAATTTTCAATCAACACAAAGTGACAATCGACCTCAATGGGCTTCAATGGATGGATGTAAATCGACGATATCTGACAAAGTTAGTTGCAAACTCACTCAAATATATGAGAATTGATGAGATTCGACTTGAAATGAGGAAGATATACTTTGAAAATTTACAATCAACACAAAGTGACAATCGACCTCAATGGGCTTCAATGGATGGATGTAATCGACGGTATCTGACCAAGTTAGTTGCAAACTCACTAAAATATATAAGAATTGATGAGATTCGACTTGAAATGAGGACGATAGAATTAAAAAAGTTTCTATCAACAGAAAGTGACAATCGACCTCAATCGGCTTCAATGGATGTATATGGATGGATGTAAATCGACGATATCTGACAAAGTAAGTTGCAAACTCACTCAAATATATGAGAATTGATGAGACTCGACTTGAAATGAGGAAGATACACTTTAAAAATTTTCAATCAACACAAAGTGACAATCGACCTAATGGGCTTCAATGGATGGATGTAAATCGACGATATCTGACAAAGTTAATTGCAAACTCACTCAAATATAAGAGACTTGATGAGATTCGACTTGAAATGAGGAAGATAGACTTTGAAAATTTTCAATCAACACAAAGTGACAATCGACCTCAATGGGCTCCAATGGCTGGATGTAAATCGACGATATCTGACAAAGTTAGTTGCAAGCTCACTCAAATATATAAGAATTGATGAGATTCGACTTGAAATGAGGAAGATAGAATTAAAAAAGTTTCTATCAACAGAAAGTGACAATCGACCTCAATCGGCTTCAATGGATGTAAATCGACGATATCTGACAAAGTTAGTTGCAAACTCACTGAAATATATGAGACTTGATGAGATTAGACTTGAAATGAGGAAGATAGACTTCGAAAATTTTCATTCAACGCAAAGTGACAATCGACCTCAATGGGCTTCAATGGATGGATGTAAATCGACGATATCTGACAAAATTAGTTGCAAACTCACTCAAATATATGAGATTTGATGAGATTCGACTTGAAATGAGGAAGATATACTTTAAAAATTTACAATCAACACAAAGTGACAATCGACCTCAATGGGCTTCAATGGATGTAAATCGACGGTATCTGACCAAGTTAGTTGCAAAATCACTCAAATATATAAGAATTGATGAGATTCGACTTGAAATGAGGAAGAGAGACTTTAAAAATTTTCAATCAACACAAAGTGACAATCGACCTAATGGGCTTCAATGGATGGATGTAAATCGACGATATCTGACAAAGTTAATTGCAAACTCACTCAAATATAAGAGACTTGATGAGATTCGACTTGAAATGAGGAAGATAGACTTTGAAAATTTTCAATCAACACAAAGTGACAATCGACCTCAATGGGCTCCAATGGCTGGATGTAAATCGACGATATCTGACAAAGTTAGTCGCAAACTCACTCAAATATATGAGAATTGATGAGATTCGACTTGAAATGAGGAAGATAGACTTTAAAAATTTACAATCAACACAAAGTGACAATCGACCTAATGGGCTTCAATGGATGGATGTAAATCGACGATATCTGACAAAGTTAATTGCAAACTCACTCAAATATATGAGACTTGATGAGATTCGACTTGAAATGAAGAAGATAGACTTTGAAAATTTTCAATCAACACAAAGTGACAATCGACCTCAATGGGCTTCAATGGATGGATGTAAATCGACGATATCTGACAAAGTTAGTTGCAAACTCACTCAAATATATGAGAATTGATGAGATTCGACTTGAAATGAGGAAGATAGACTTTGAAAATTTTCAATCAACACAAAGTGACAATCGACCTCAATGGGCTTCAATGGATGGATGTAAATCGACGATATCTGACAAAGTAAGTTGCAAACTAACTCAAATATATGAGAATTGATGAGATTCGACTTGAAATGAGGAAGATAGACTTTAAAAATTTTCAATCAACACAAAGTGACAATCGACCTAATGGGCTTCAATGGATGGATGTAAATCGACGATATCTGACAAAGTTAGTTGCAAACTCACTCAAATATATGAGAATTGATGAGATTCGACTTGAAATGAGGAAGATATACTTTGAAAATTTACAATCAACACAAAGTGACAATCGACCTCAATGGGCTTCAATGGATGGATGTAATCGACGGTATCTGACCAAGTTAGTTGCAAACTCACTAAAATATATAAGAATTGATGAGATTCGACTTGAAATGAGGACGATAGAATTAAAAAAGTTTCTATCAACAGAAAGTGACAATCGACCTCAATCGGCTTCAATGGATGTATATGGATGGATGTAAATCGACGATATCTGACAAAGTAAGTTGCAAACTCACTCAAATATATGAGAATTGATGAGACTCGACTTGAAATGAGGAAGATACACTTTAAAAATTTTCAATCAACACAAAGTGACAATCGACCTAATGGGCTTCAATGGATGGATGTAAATCGACGATATCTGACAAAGTTAATTGCAAACTCACTCAAATATAAGAGACTTGATGAGATTCGACTTGAAATGAGGAAGATAGACTTTGAAAATTTTCAATCAACACAAAGTGACAATCGACCTCAATGGGCTCCAATGGCTGGATGTAAATCGACGATATCTGACAAAGTTAGTTGCAAGCTCACTCAAATATATAAGAATTGATGAGATTCGACTTGAAATGAGGAAGATAGAATTAAAAAAGTTTCTATCAACAGAAAGTGACAATCGACCTCAATCGGCTTCAATGGATGTAAATCGACGATATCTGACAAAGTTAGTTGCAAACTCACTGAAATATATGAGACTTGATGAGATTAGACTTGAAATGAGGAAGATAGACTTCGAAAATTTTCATTCAACGCAAAGTGACAATCGACCTCAATGGGCTTCAATGGATGGATGTAAATCGACGATATCTGACAAAATTAGTTGCAAACTCACTCAAATATATGAGATTTGATGAGATTCGACTTGAAATGAGGAAGATATACTTTAAAAATTTACAATCAACACAAAGTGACAATCGACCTCAATGGGCTTCAATGGATGTAAATCGACGGTATCTGACCAAGTTAGTTGCAAAATCACTCAAATATATAAGAATTGATGAGATTCGACTTGAAATGAGGAAGAGAGACTTTAAAAATTTTCAATCAACACAAAGTGACAATCGACCTAATGGGCTTCAATGGATGGATGTAAATCGACGATATCTGACAAAGTTAATTGCAAACTCACTCAAATATAAGAGACTTGATGAGATTCGACTTGAAATGAGGAAGATAGACTTTGAAAATTTTCAATCAACACAAAGTGACAATCGACCTCAATGGGCTCCAATGGCTGGATGTAAATCGACGATATCTGACAAAGTTAGTCGCAAACTCACTCAAATATATGAGAATTGATGAGATTCGACTTGAAATGAGGAAGATAGACTTTAAAAATTTTCAATCAACACAAAGTGACAATCGACCTAATGGGCTTCAATGGATGGATGTAAATCGACGATATCTGACAAAGTTAATTGCAAACTCACTCAAATATATGAGACTTGATGAGATTCGACTTGAAATGAAGAAGATAGACTTTGAAAATTTTCAATCAACACAAAGTGACAATCGACCTCAATGGGCTTCAATGGATGGATGTAAATCGACGATATCTGACAAAGTTAGTTGCAAACTCACTCAAATATATGAGAATTGATGAGATTCGACTTGAAATGAGGAAGATAGACTTTGAAAATTTTCAATCAACACAAAGTGACAATCGACCTCAATGGGCTTCAATGGATGGATGTAAATCGACGATATCTGACAAAGTAAGTTGCAAACTAACTCAAATATATGAGAATTGATGAGATTCGACTTGAAATGAGGAAGATAGACTTTAAAAATTTTCAATCAACACAAAGTGACAATCGACCTAATGGGCTTCAATGGATGGATGTAAATCGACGATATCTGACAAAGTTAATTGCAAACTCACTCAAATATATGAGACTTGATGAGATTCGACTTGAAATGAAGAAGATAGACTTTGAAAATTTTCAATCAACACAAAGTGACAATCGACCTCAATGGGCTTCAATGGATGGATGTAAATCGACGATATCTGACAAAGTTAGTTGCAAACTCACTCAAATATATGAGAATTGATGAGATTCGACTTGAAATGAGGAAGATATACTTTCAAAATTTACAATCAACACAAAGTGACAATCGACCTCAATGGGCTTCAATGGATGGATGTAAATCGACGATATCTGACAAAGTTAGTTGCAAACTCACTCAAATATATGAGAATTGATGAGATTCGACTTGAAATGAGGAAGATATACTTTGAAAATTTTCAATCAACACAAAGTGACAATCGCCCTCAATGGGCTTCAATGGCTGGATGTAAATCGACGATATCTGACAAAGATAGTTGCAAGCTCACACAAATATATAAGAATTGATGAGATTCGACTTGAAATGAGGAAGATAGACTTTGAAAATTTTCAATCAACACAAAGTGACAATCGACCTCAATGGGCTTCAATGGATGGATGTAAATCGACGATATCTGACAAAGATAGTTGCAAGCTCACACAAATATATAAGAATTGATGAGATTCGACTTGAAATGAGGAAGATAGACTTTGAAAATTTTCATTCAACGCAAAGTGACAATCGACCTCAATGGGCTTCAATGGATGGATGTAAATCGACGATATCTGACAAAGTTAGTTGCAAACTCACTCAAATATATGAGAATGGATGAGATTCGACTTAAAATGAGGAAGATAGACTTTAAAAATTTTCTATCAACACAAAGTGACAATCGACCTAATGGGCTTCAATGGATGGATGTATATCGACGATATCTGACAAAGTTAATTGCAAACACACTCAAATATATGAGACTTGATGAGATTCGACTTGAAATGAGGAAGATAGACTTTGAAAATTTTCAATCAACACAAAGTGACAATTGACCTCAATGGGCTCCAATGGCTGGATGTAAAACGACGATATCTGACAAAGTTAGTCGCAAACTTACTCATATATATGAGAATTGATGAGATTCGACTTGAAATGAGGAAGATAGACTTTGAAAATTTTCAATCAACACAAAGTGACAATCGACCTCAATGGGCTTCAATGGATGGATGTAAATCGACGATATCTGACAAGTTAGTTGCAAACTCACTCAAATATATGAGAATTGATGAGATTCGACTTGAAATGAGGAAGATATACTTTAAAAATTTTCAATCAACGCAAAGTGACAATCGACCTCAATGGGCTTCAATGGATGGATGTAAATCGACGATATCTGACCAAGTTAGTTGCAAACTCACTAAAATATATAAGAATTGATGAGATTCGACTTGAAATGAGGACGATAGAATTAAAAAAGTTTCTATCAACAGAAAGTGACAATCGACCTCAATCGGCTTCAATGGATGTAAATCGACGATATCTGACAAAGTTAGTTGCAAACTCACTGAAATATATGAGACTTGATGAGATTCGACTTGAAATGAGGAAGATAGACTTTGAACATTTTCAATCAACGCAAAGTGACAATCGACCTGAATGGGCTTCAATGGATGGATGTAAATCGACGATATCTGACAAAGTTAGTTGCAAACTCACTCAAATATATGAGAACTGATGAGATTCGACTTGAAATGGGGAAGATATACTTTAAAAATTTACAATCAACACAAAGTGACAATCGACCTCAATGGGCTTCAATGGATGTAAATCGACGGTATCTGACCAAGTTAGTTGCAAAATCACTCAAATATATAAGAATTGATGAGATTTGACTTGAAATGAGGAAGATAGACTTTGAAAATTTTCAATCAACGCAAAGTGACAATCGACCTCAATGGGCTTCAATGGATGGATGTAAATCGACGATATCTGACAAAGTTAGTTGCGAACTCACTCAAATATATGAGACTTGATGAGATTCGACTTGAAATGAGGAAGATAGACTTTGAAAATTTTCAATCAACACAAAGTGACAATCGACCTCAATGGGCTCCAATGGCTGGATGTAAATCGACGATATCTGACAAAGTTAGTAGCAAACTCACTCACATATATGAGAACTGATGAGATTCGACTTGAAATGGGGAAGATATACTTTAAAAATTTACAATCAACACAAAGTGACAATCGACCTCAGTGGGCTTCAATGGATGTAAATCGACGGTATCTGACCAAGTTAGTTGCAAAATCACTCAAATATATAAGAATTGATGAGATTTGACTTGAAATGAGGAAGATAGACTTTGAAAATTTTCAATCAACGCAAAGTGACAATCGACCTCAATGGGCTTCAATGGATGGATGTAAATCGACGATATCTGACAAAGTTAATTGCAAACTCACTCAAATATAAGAGACTTGATGAGATTCGACTTGAAATGAGGAAGATAGACTTTGAAAATTTTCAATCAACACAAAGTGACAATCGACCTCAATGGGCTCCAATGGCTGGATGTAAATCGACGATATCTGACAAAGTTAGTCGCAAACTCACTCAAATATATGAGAATTGATGAGATTCGACTTGAAATGAGGAAGATAGACTTTGAAAATTTTCAATCAACACAAAGTGACAATCGACCTCAATGGGCTCCAATGGCTGGATGTAAATCGACGATATCTGACAAAGTTAGTTGCAAGCTCACTCGAATATATAAGAATTGATGAGATTCGACTTGAAATGAGGAAGATAGACTTTGAAAATTTTCATTCAACGCAAAGTGACAATCGACCTCAATGGGCTTCAATGGATGGATGTAAATCGACGATATCTGACAAAATTAGTTGCAAACTCACTCAAATATATGAGAATTGATGAGATTCGACTTGAAATGAGGAAGATATACTTTAAAAATTTACAATCAACACAAAGTGACAATCGACCTCAATGGGCTTCAATGGATGTAAATCGACGGTATCTGACCAAGTTAGTTGCAAAATCACTCAAATATATAAGAATTGATGAGATTTGACTTGAAATGAGGAAGATAGACTTTGAAAATTTTCAATCAACGCAAAGTGACAATCGACCTAATGGGCTTCAATGGATGGATGTAAATCGACGATATCTGACAAAGTTAATTGCAAACTCACTCAAATATATGAGACTTGATGAGATTCGACTTGGAATGAGGAAGATAGACTTTGAAAATTTTCAATCAACACAAAGTGACAATCGACCTCAATGGGCTTCAATGGATGGATGTAAATCGACGATATCTGACAAAGTTAGTTGCAAACTCACTCAAATATATGAGAATTGATGAGATTCGACTTGAAATGAGGAAGATATACTTTAAAAATTTACAATCAACACAAAGTGACAATCGACCTCAATGGGCTTCAATGGATGTAAATCGACGGTATCTGACCGAGTTAGTTGCAAACTCACTCAAATATATGAGAATTGATGAGATTCGACTTGAAATGAGGAAGATATACTTTAAAAATTTACAATCAACACAAAGTGACAATCGACCTCAATGGGCTTCAATGGATGTAAATCGACGGTATCTGACCAAGTTAGTTGCAAAATCACTCAAATATATAAGAATTGATGAGATTTGACTTGAAATGAGGAAGATAGACTTTGAAAATTTTCAATCAACGCAAAGTGACAATCGACCTCAATGGGCTTCAATGGATGGATGTAAATCGACGATATCTGACAAAGTTAGTTGCAAACTCACTCAAATATATGAGACTTGATGAGATTCGACTTGAAATGAGGAAGATAGACTTTGAAAATTTTCAATCAACACAAAGTGACAATCGACCTCAATGGGCTCCAATGGATGGATGTAAATCGACGATATCTGACAAAGTTAGTCGCAACCTCACTCAAATATATGAGAATTGATGAGATTCGACTTGAAATGAGGAAGAGAGACTTTGAAAATTTTCAATCAACACAAAGTGACAATCGACCTCAATGGGCTTCAATGGATGGATGTAAATCGACGATATCTGACAAAGTAAGTTGCAAACTAACTCAAATATATGAGAATTGATGAGATTCGACTTGAAATGAGGAAGATAGACTTTAAAAATTTTCAATCAACACAAAGTGACAATCGACCTAATGGGCTTCAATGGATGGATGTAAATCGACGATATCTGACAAAGTTAATTGCAAACTTACTCAAATATATGAGACTTGATGAGATTCGACTTGAAATGAGGAAGATAGACTTTGAAAATTTTCAATCAACACAAAGTGACAATCGACCTCAATGGGCTTCAATGGATGGATGTAAATCGACGATATCTGACAAAGTTAGTTGCAAACTCACTCAAATATATGAGAATTGATGAGATTCGACTTGAAATGAGGAAGATATACTTTAAAAATTTACAATCAACACAAAGTGACAATCGACCTCAATGGGCTTCAATGGATGGATGTAAATCGACGATATCTGACAAAGTTAGTTGCAAACTCACTCAAATATATGAGAATTGATGAGATTCGACTTGAAATGAGGAAGATATACTTTAAAAATTTACAATCAACACAAAGTGACAATCGACCTCAATGGGCTCCAATGGCTGGATGTAAAACGACGATATCTGACAAAGTTAGTCGCAAACTCACTCATATATATGAGAATTGATGAGATTCGACTTGAAATGAGGAAGATAGACTTTGAAAATTTTCAATCAACACAAAGTGACAATCGACCTCAATGGGCTCCAATGGCTGGATGTAAATCGACGATATCTGACAAAGATAGTTGCAAGCTCACACAAATATATAAGAATTGATGAGATTCGACTTGAAATGAGGAAGATAGACTTTGAAAATTTTCATTCAACGCAAAGTGACAATCGACCTCAATGGGCTTCAATGGATGGATGTAAATCGACGATATCTGACAAAGTTAGTTGCAAACTCACTCAAATATATGAGAATTGATGAGATTCGACTTGAAATGAGGAAGATAGACTTTGAAAATTTTCAATCAACACAAAGTGACAATTGACCTCAATGGGCTCCAATGGCTGGATGTAAAACGACGATATCTGACAAAGTTAGTCGCAAACTTACTCATATATATGAGAATTGATGAGATTCGACTTGAAATGAGGAAGATAGACTTTGAAAATTTTCAATCAACACAAAGTGACAATCGACCTCAATGGGCTCCAATGGCTGGATGTAAATCGACGATATCTGACAAAGATAGTTGCAAGCTCACACAAATATATAAGAATTGATGAGATTCGACTTGAAATGAGGAAGATAGACTTTGAAAATTTTCATTCAACGCAAAGTGACAATCGACCTCAATGGGCTTCAATGGATGGATGTAAATCGACGATATCTGACAAAGTTAGTTGCAAACTCACTCAAATATATGAGAATTGATGAGATTCGACTTGAAATGAGGAAGATAGACTTTGAAAATTTTCAATCAACACAAAGTGACAATTGACCTCAATGGGCTCCAATGGCTGGATGTAAAACGACGATATCTGACAAAGTTAGTCGCAAACTTACTCATATATATGAGAATTGATGAGATTCGACTTGAAATGAGGAAGATAGACTTTGAAAATTTTCAATCAACACAAAGTGACAATCGACCTCAATGGGCTTCAATGGATGGATGTAAATCGACGATATCTGACAAAGTTAGTTGCAAACTCACTCAAATATATGAGAATTGATGAGATTCGACTTGAAATGAGGAAGATATACTTTAAAAATTTTCAATCAACGCAAAGTGACAATCGACCTCAATGGGCTTCAATGGATGGATGTAAATCGACGATATCTGACCAAGTTAGTTGCAAACTCACTAAAATATATAAGAATTGATGAGATTCGACTTGAAATGAGGACAATAGAATTAAAAAAGTTTCTATCAACAGAAAGTGACAATCGACCTCAATCGGCTTCAATGGATGTAAATCGACGATATCTGACAAAGTTAGTTGCAAACTCACTGAAATATATGAGACTTGATGAGATTAGACTTGAAATGAGGAAGATAGACTTCGAAAATTTTCAATCAACACAAAGTGACAATCGACCTCAATGGGCTTCAATGGATGGATGTAAATCGACGATATCTGACAAAGTTAGTTGCAAACTCACTCAAATATATAAGAATTGATGAGATTCGACTTGAAATGAGGAAGATATACTTTAAAAATTTTCAATCAACACAAAGTGACAATCGAACTCAATGGGCTTCAATGGATGTAAATCGACGGTATCTGGCCAAGTTAGTTGCAAAATCACTCAAATATATAAGAATTGATGAGATTCGACTTGAAATGAGAAAGATAGACTTTGAAAATTTTCAATCAACGCAAAGTGACAATCGACCTGAATGGGCTTCAATGGATGGATGTAAATCGACGATATCTGACAAAGTTAGTTGCAAACTCACTCAAATATATGAGAACTGATGAGATTCGACTTGAAATGGGGAAGATATACTTTAAAAATTTACAATCAACACAAAGTGACAATCGACCTCAATGGGCTTCAATGGATGTAAATCGACGATATCTGACAAAGTTAGTTGCAAAATCACTCAAATATATAAGAATTGATGATATTTGACTTGAAATGAGGAAGATAGACTTTGAAAATTTTCAATCAACGCAAAGTGACAATCGACCTCAATGGGCTTCAATGGATGGATGTAAATCGACGATATCTGACAAAGTTAGTTGCAAACTCACTCAAATATATGAGACTTGATGAGATTCGACTTGAAATGAGGAAGATAGACTTTGAAAATTTTCAATCAACACAAAGTGACAATCGACCTCAATGGGCTTCAATGGATGGATGTAAATCGACGATATCTGACAAAGTTAGTTGCAAACTCACTCAAATATATGAGAATTGATGAGATTCGACTTGAAATGAGGAAGATATACTTTAAAAATTTTCAATCAACGCAAAGTGACAATCAACCTCAATGGGCTCCAATGGCTGGATGTAAATCGACGATATCTGACAAAGTTAGTCGCAAACTCACTCAAATATATGAGAATTGATGAGATTCGACTTGAAATGAGGAAGATAGACTTTGAAAATTTTCAATCAACACAAAGTGACAATCGACCTCAATGGGCTCCAATGGATGGATGTAAATCGACGATATCTGACAAAGTTAGTCGCAACCTCACTCAAATATATGAGAATTGATGAGATTCGACTTGAAATGAGGAAGAGAGACTTTGAAAATTTTCAATCAACACAAAGTGACAATCGACCTCAATGGGCTTCAATGGATGGATGTAAATCGACGATATCTGACAAAGTAAGTTGCAAACTAACTCAAATATATGAGAATTGATGAGATTCGACTTGAAATGAGGAAGATAGACTTTAAAAATTTTCAATCAACACAAAGTGACAATCGACCTAATGGGCTTCAATGGATGGATGTAAATCGACGATATCTGACAAAGTTAATTGCAAACTTACTCAAATATATGAGACTTGATGAGATTCGACTTGAAATGAGGAAGATAGACTTTGAAAATTTTCAATCAACACAAAGTGACAATCGACCTCAATGGGCTTCAATGGATGGATGTAAATCGACGATATCTGACAAAGTTAGTTGCAAACTCACTCAAATATATGAGAATTGATGAGATTCGACTTGAAATGAGGAAGATATACTTTAAAAATTTACAATCAACACAAAGTGACAATCGACCTCAATGGGCTTCAATGGATGGATGTAAATCGACGATATCTGACAAAGTTAGTTGCAAACTCACTCAAATATATGAGAATTGATGAGATTCGACTTGAAATGAGGAAGATATACTTTAAAAATTTACAATCAACACAAAGTGACAATCGACCTCAATGGGCTCCAATGGCTGGATGTAAAACGACGATATCTGACAAAGTTAGTCGCAAACTCACTCATATATATGAGAATTGATGAGATTCGACTTGAAATGAGGAAGATAGACTTTGAAAATTTTCAATCAACACAAAGTGACAATCGACCTCAATGGGCTCCAATGGCTGGATGTAAATCGACGATATCTGACAAAGATAGTTGCAAGCTCACACAAATATATAAGAATTGATGAGATTCGACTTGAAATGAGGAAGATAGACTTTGAAAATTTTCATTCAACGCAAAGTGACAATCGACCTCAATGGGCTTCAATGGATGGATGTAAATCGACGATATCTGACAAAGTTAGTTGCAAACTCACTCAAATATATGAGAATTGATGAGATTCGACTTGAAATGAGGAAGATAGACTTTGAAAATTTTCAATCAACACAAAGTGACAATCGACCTCAATGGGCTCCAATGGCTGGATGTAAATCGACGATATCTGACAAAGATAGTTGCAAGCTCACACAAATATATAAGAATTGATGAGATTCGACTTGAAATGAGGAAGATAGACTTTGAAAATTTTCATTCAACGCAAAGTGACAATCGACCTCAATGGGCTTCAATGGATGGATGTAAATCGACGATATCTGACAAAGTTAGTTGCAAACTCACTCAAATATATGAGAATTGATGAGATTCGACTTGAAATGAGGAAGATAGACTTTGAAAATTTTCAATCAACACAAAGTGACAATTGACCTCAATGGGCTCCAATGGCTGGATGTAAAACGACGATATCTGACAAAGTTAGTCGCAAACTTACTCATATATATGAGAATTGATGAGATTCGACTTGAAATGAGGAAGATAGACTTTGAAAATTTTCAATCAACACAAAGTGACAATCGACCTCAATGGGCTTCAATGGATGGATGTAAATCGACGATATCTGACAAAGTTAGTTGCAAACTCACTCAAATATATGAGAATTGATGAGATTCGACTTGAAATGAGGAAGATATACTTTAAAAATTTTCAATCAACGCAAAGTGACAATCGACCTCAATGGGCTTCAATGGATGGATGTAAATCGACGATATCTGACCAAGTTAGTTGCAAACTCACTAAAATATATAAGAATTGATGAGATTCGACTTGAAATGAGGACAATAGAATTAAAAAAGTTTCTATCAACAGAAAGTGACAATCGACCTCAATCGGCTTCAATGGATGTAAATCGACGATATCTGACAAAGTTAGTTGCAAACTCACTGAAATATATGAGACTTGATGAGATTAGACTTGAAATGAGGAAGATAGACTTCGAAAATTTTCAATCAACACAAAGTGACAATCGACCTCAATGGGCTTCAATGGATGGATGTAAATCGACGATATCTGACAAAGTTAGTTGCAAACTCACTCAAATATATAAGAATTGATGAGATTCGACTTGAAATGAGGAAGATATACTTTAAAAATTTTCAATCAACACAAAGTGACAATCGAACTCAATGGGCTTCAATGGATGTAAATCGACGGTATCTGGCCAAGTTAGTTGCAAAATCACTCAAATATATAAGAATTGATGAGATTCGACTTGAAATGAGAAAGATAGACTTTGAAAATTTTCAATCAACGCAAAGTGACAATCGACCTGAATGGGCTTCAATGGATGGATGTAAATCGACGATATCTGACAAAGTTAGTTGCAAACTCACTCAAATATATGAGAACTGATGAGATTCGACTTGAAATGGGGAAGATATACTTTAAAAATTTACAATCAACACAAAGTGACAATCGACCTCAATGGGCTTCAATGGATGTAAATCGACGATATCTGACAAAGTTAGTTGCAAAATCACTCAAATATATAAGAATTGATGATATTTGACTTGAAATGAGGAAGATAGACTTTGAAAATTTTCAATCAACGCAAAGTGACAATCGACCTCAATGGGCTTCAATGGATGGATGTAAATCGACGATATCTGACAAAGTTAGTTGCAAACTCACTCAAATATATGAGACTTGATGAGATTCGACTTGAAATGAGGAAGATAGACTTTGAAAATTTTCAATCAACACAAAGTGACAATCGACCTCAATGGGCTTCAATGGATGGATGTAAATCGACGATATCTGACAAAGTTAGTTGCAAACTCACTCAAATATATGAGAATTGATGAGATTCGACTTGAAATGAGGAAGATATACTTTAAAAATTTTCAATCAACGCAAAGTGACAATCAACCTCAATGGGCTCCAATGGCTGGATGTAAATCGACGATATCTGACAAAGTTAGTCGCAAACTCACTCAAATATATGAGAATTGATGAGATTCGACTTGAAATGAGGAAGATAGACTTTGAAAATTTTCAATCAACACAAAGTGACAATCGACCTCAATGGGCTCCAATGGATGGATGTAAATCGACGATATCTGACAAAGTTAGTCGCAACCTCACTCAAATATATGAGAATTGATGAGATTCGACTTGAAATGAGGAAGAGAGACTTTGAAAATTTTCAATCAACACAAAGTGACAATCGACCTCAATGGGCTTCAATGGATGGATGTAAATCGACGATATCTGACAAAGTAAGTTGCAAACTAACTCAAATATATGAGAATTGATGAGATTCGACTTGAAATGAGGAAGATAGACTTTAAAAATTTTCAATCAACACAAAGTGACAATCGACCTAATGGGCTTCAATGGATGGATGTAAATCGACGATATCTGACAAAGTTAATTGCAAACTTACTCAAATATATGAGACTTGATGAGATTCGACTTGAAATGAGGAAGATAGACTTTGAAAATTTTCAATCAACACAAAGTGACAATCGACCTCAATGGGCTTCAATGGATGGATGTAAATCGACGATATCTGACAAAGTTAGTTGCAAACTCACTCAAATATATGAGAATTGATGAGATTCGACTTGAAATGAGGAAGATATACTTTAAAAATTTACAATCAACACAAAGTGACAATCGACCTCAATGGGCTTCAATGGATGGATGTAAATCGACGATATCTGACAAAGTTAGTTGCAAACTCACTCAAATATATGAGAATTGATGAGATTCG
The DNA here is from genome assembly GCF_026230105.1 of Diorhabda sublineata. NCBI lineage: Eukaryota > Metazoa > Arthropoda > Insecta > Coleoptera > Chrysomelidae > Diorhabda > Diorhabda sublineata. Next base: position 10,366,609 of record NC_079482.1, on the reverse strand, counting down.
ACTTGAAATGAGGAAGATATACTTTAAAAATTTACAATCAACACAAAGTGACAATCGACCTCAATGGGCTCCAATGGCTGGATGTAAAACGACGATATCTGACAAAGTTAGTCGCAAACTCACTCATATATATGAGAATTGATGAGATTCGACTTGAAATGAGGAAGATAGACTTTGAAAATTTTCAATCAACACAAAGTGACAATCGACCTCAATGGGCTCCAATGGCTGGATGTAAATCGACGATATCTGACAAAGATAGTTGCAAGCTCACACAAATATATAAGAATTGATGAGATTCGACTTGAAATGAGGAAGATAGACTTTGAAAATTTTCATTCAACGCAAAGTGACAATCGACCTCAATGGGCTTCAATGGATGGATGTAAATCGACGATATCTGACAAAGTTAGTTGCAAACTCACTCAAATATATGAGAATTGATGAGATTCGACTTGAAATGAGGAAGATAGACTTTGAAAATTTTCAATCAACACAAAGTGACAATTGACCTCAATGGGCTCCAATGGCTGGATGTAAAACGACGATATCTGACAAAGTTAGTCGCAAACTTACTCATATATATGAGAATTGATGAGATTCGACTTGAAATGAGGAAGATAGACTTTGAAAATTTTCAATCAACACAAAGTGACAATCGACCTCAATGGGCTTCAATGGATGGATGTAAATCGACGATATCTGACAAAGTTAGTTGCAAACTCACTCAAATATATGAGAATTGATGAGATTCGACTTGAAATGAGGAAGATATACTTTAAAAATTTTCAATCAACGCAAAGTGACAATCGACCTCAATGGGCTTCAATGGATGGATGTAAATCGACGATATCTGACCAAGTTAGTTGCAAACTCACTAAAATATATAAGAATTGATGAGATTCGACTTGAAATGAGGACAATAGAATTAAAAAAGTTTCTATCAACAGAAAGTGACAATCGACCTCAATCGGCTTCAATGGATGTAAATCGACGATATCTGACAAAGTTAGTTGCAAACTCACTGAAATATATGAGACTTGATGAGATTAGACTTGAAATGAGGAAGATAGACTTCGAAAATTTTCAATCAACACAAAGTGACAATCGACCTCAATGGGCTTCAATGGATGGATGTAAATCGACGATATCTGACAAAGTTAGTTGCAAACTCACTCAAATATATAAGAATTGATGAGATTCGACTTGAAATGAGGAAGATATACTTTAAAAATTTTCAATCAACACAAAGTGACAATCGAACTCAATGGGCTTCAATGGATGTAAATCGACGGTATCTGGCCAAGTTAGTTGCAAAATCACTCAAATATATAAGAATTGATGAGATTCGACTTGAAATGAGAAAGATAGACTTTGAAAATTTTCAATCAACGCAAAGTGACAATCGACCTGAATGGGCTTCAATGGATGGATGTAAATCGACGATATCTGACAAAGTTAGTTGCAAACTCACTCAAATATATGAGAACTGATGAGATTCGACTTGAAATGGGGAAGATATACTTTAAAAATTTACAATCAACACAAAGTGACAATCGACCTCAATGGGCTTCAATGGATGTAAATCGACGATATCTGACAAAGTTAGTTGCAAAATCACTCAAATATATAAGAATTGATGATATTTGACTTGAAATGAGGAAGATAGACTTTGAAAATTTTCAATCAACGCAAAGTGACAATCGACCTCAATGGGCTTCAATGGATGGATGTAAATCGACGATATCTGACAAAGTTAGTTGCAAACTCACTCAAATATATGAGACTTGATGAGATTCGACTTGAAATGAGGAAGATAGACTTTGAAAATTTTCAATCAACACAAAGTGACAATCGACCTCAATGGGCTTCAATGGATGGATGTAAATCGACGATATCTGACAAAGTTAGTTGCAAACTCACTCAAATATATGAGAATTGATGAGATTCGACTTGAAATGAGGAAGATATACTTTAAAAATTTTCAATCAACGCAAAGTGACAATCAACCTCAATGGGCTTCAATGGATGGATGTAAATCGACGATATCTGACCAAGTTAGTTGCAAACTCACTAAAATATATAAGAATTGATGAGATTCGACTTGAAATGAGGACGATAGAATTAAAAAAGTTTCTATCAACAGAAAGTGACAATCGACCTCAATCGGCTTCAATGGATGTAAATCGACGATATCTGACAAAGTTAGTTGCAAACTCACTGAAATATATGAGACTTGATGAGATTAGACTTGAAATGAGGAAGATAGACTTCGAAAATTTTCAATCAACACAAAGTGACAATCGACCTCAATGGGCTTCAATGGATGGATGTAAATCGACGATATCTGACAAAGTTAGTTGCAAACTCACTCAAATATATAAGAATTGATGAGATTCGACTTGAAATGAGGAAGATATACTTTAAAAATTTTCAATCAACACAAAGTGACAATCGAACTTAATGGGCTTCAATGGATGTAAATCGACGGTATCTGGCCAAGTTAGTTGCAAAATCACTCAAATATATAAGAATTGATGAGATTCGACTTGAAATGAGAAAGATAGACTTTGAAAATTTTCAATCAACGCAAAGTGACAATCGACCTGAATGGGCTTCAATGGATGGATGTAAATCGACGATATCTGACAAAGTTAGTTGCAAACTCACTCAAATATATGAGAACTGATGAGATTCGACTTGAAATGGGGAAGATATACTTTAAAAATTTACAATCAACACAAAGTGACAATCGACCTCAATGGGCTTCAATGGATGTAAATCGACGATATCTGACAAAGTTAGTTGCAAAATCACTCAAATATATAAGAATTGATGATATTTGACTTGAAATGAGGAAGATAGACTTTGAAAATTTTCAATCAACGCAAAGTGACAATCGACCTCAATGGGCTTCAATGGATGGATGTAAATCGACGATATCTGACAAAGTTAGTTGCAAACTCACTCAAATATATGAGACTTGATGAGATTCGACTTGAAATGAGGAAGATAGACTTTGAAAATTTTCAATCAACACAAAGTGACAATCGACCTCAATGGGCTTCAATGGATGGATGTAAATCGACGATATCTGACAAAGTTAGTTGCAAACTCACTCAAATATATGAGAATTGATGAGATTCGACTTGAAATGAGGAAGATATACTTTAAAAATTTTCAATCAACGCAAAGTGACAATCAACCTCAATGGGCTTCAATGGATGGATGTAAATCGACGATATCTGACCAAGTTAGTTGCAAACTCACTAAAATATATAAGAATTGATGAGATTCGACTTGAAATGAGGACGATAGAATTAAAAAAGTTTCTATCAACAGAAAGTGACAATCGACCTCAATCGGCTTCAATGGATGTAAATCGACGATATCTGACAAAGTTAGTTGCAAACTCACTGAAATATATGAGACTTGATGAGATTAGACTTGAAATGAGGAAGATAGACTTCGAAAATTTTCAATCAACACAAAGTGACAATCGACCTCAATGGGCTTCAATGGATGGATGTAAATCGACGATATCTGACAAAGTTAGTTGCAAACTCACTCAAATATATAAGAATTGATGAGATTCGACTTGAAATGAGGAGGATATACTTTAAAAATTTTCAATCAACACAAAGTGACAATCGACCTCAATGGGCTTCAATGGATGGATGTAAATCGACGATATCTGACAAAGTTAGTTGCAAACTCACTCAAATATATGAGAATTGATGAGATTCGACTTGAAATGAGGAAGATATACTTTAAAAATTTTCAATCAACGCAAAGTGACAATCAACCTCAATGGGCTTCAATGGATGGATGTAAATCGACGATATCTGACCAAGTTAGTTGCAAACTCACTAAAATATATAAGAATTGATGAGATTCGACTTGAAATGAGGACGATAGAATTAAAAAAGTTTCTATCAACAGAAAGTGACAATCGACCTCAATCGGCTTCAATGGATGTAAATCGACGATATCTGACAAAGTTAGTTGCAAACTCACTGAAATATATGAGACTTGATGAGATTAGACTTGAAATGAGGAAGATAGACTTCGAAAATTTTCAATCAACACAAAGTGACAATCGACCTCAATGGGCTTCAATGGATGGATGTAAATCGACGATATCTGACAAAGTTAGTTGCAAACTCACTCAAATATATAAGAATTGATGAGATTCGACTTGAAATGAGGAAGATATACTTTAAAAATTTTCAATCAACACAAAGTGACAATCGAACTCAATGGGCTTCAATGGATGTAAATCGACGGTATCTGGCCAAGTTAGTTGCAAAATCACTAAAATATATAAGAATTGATGAGATTCGACTTGAAATGAGGACGATAGAATTAAAAAAGTTTCTATCAACAGAAAGTGACAATCGACCTCAATCGGCTTCAATGGATGTAAATCGACGATATCTGACAAAGTTAGTTGCAAACTCACTGAAATATATGAGACTTGATGAGATTAGACTTGAAATGAGGAAGATAGACTTCGAAAATTTTCAATCAACACAAAGTGACAATCGACCTCAATGGGCTTCAATGGATGGATGTAAATCGACGATATCTGACAAAGTTAGTTGCAAACTCACTCAAATATATAAGAATTGATGAGATTCGACTTGAAATGAGGAAGATATACTTTAAAAATTTTCAATCAACACAAAGTGACAATCGAACTCAATGGGCTCCAATGGATGTAAATCGACGGTATCTGGCCAAGTTAGTTGCAAAATCACTCAAATATATAAGAATTGATGAGATTCGACTTGAAATGAGAAAGATAGACTTTGAAAATTTTCAATCAACGCAAAGTGACAATCGACCTGAATGGGCTTCAATGGATGGATGTAAATCGACGATATCTGACAAAGTTAGTTGCAAACTCACTCAAATATATGAGAACTGATGAGATTCGACTTGAAATGGGGAAGATATACTTTAAAAATTTACAATCAACACAAAGTGACAATCGACCTCAATGGGCTTCAATGGATGTAAATCGACGGTATCTGACCAAGTTAGTTGCAAAATCACTCAAATATATAAGAATTGATGATATTTGACTTGAAATGAGGAAGATAGACTTTGAAAATTTTCAATCAACGCAAAGTGACAATCGACCTCAATGGGCTTCAATGGATGGATGTAAATCGACGATATCTGACAAAGTTAGTTGCAAACTCACTCAAATATATGAGACTTGATGAGATTCGACTTGAAATGAGGAAGATAGACTTTGAAAATTTTCAATCAACACAAAGTGACAATCGACCTCAATGGGCTTCAATGGATGGATGTAAATCGACGATATCTGACAAAGTTAGTTGCAAACTCACTCAAATATATGAGAATTGATGAGATTCGACTTGAAATGAGGAAGATATACTTTAAAAATTTTCAATCAACGCAAAGTGACAATCGACCTCAATGGGCTTCAATGGATGGATGTAAATCGACGATATCTGACCAAGTTAGTTGCAAACTCACTAAAATATATAAGAATTGATGAGATTCGACTTGAAATGAGGACGATAGAATTAAAAAAGTTTCTATCAACAGAAAGTGACAATCGACCTCAATCGGCTTCAATGGATGTAAATCGACGATATCTGACAAAGTTAGTTGCAAACTCACTGAAATATATGAGACTTGATGAGATTAGACTTGAAATGAGGAAGATAGACTTCGAAAATTTTCAATCAACACAAAGTGACAATCGACCTCAATGGGCTTCAATGGATGGATGTAAATCGACGATATCTGACAAAGTTAGTTGCAAACTCACTCAAATATATAAGAATTGATGAGATTCGACTTGAAATGAGGAAGATATACTTTAAAAATTTTCAATCAACACAAAGTGACAATCGAACTCAATGGGCTTCAATGGATGTAAATCGACGGTATCTGGCCAAGTTAGTTGCAAAATCACTCAAATATATAAGAATTGATGAGATTCAACTTGAAATGAGGAAGATAGACTTTGAAAATTTTCAATCAACGCAAAGTGACAATCGACCTGAATGGGCTTCAATGGATGGATGTAAATCGACGATATCTGACAAAGTTAGTTGCAAACTCACTCAAATATATGAGAACTGATGAGATTCGACTTGAAATGGGGAAGATATACTTTAAAAATTTACAATCAACACAAAGTGACAATCGACCTCAATGGGCTTCAATGGATGTAAATCGACGGTATCTGACCAAGTTAGTTGCAAAATCACTCAAATATATAAGAATTGATGATATTTGACTTGAAATGAGGAAGATAGACTTTGAAAATTTTCAATCAACGCAAAGTGACAATCGACCTCAATGGGCTTCAATGGATGGATGTAAATCGACGATATCTGACAAAGTTAGTTGCAAACTCACTCAAATATATGAGACTTGATGAGATTCGACTTGAAATGAGGAAGATAGACTTTGAAAATTTTCAATCAACACAAAGTGACAATCGACCTCAATGGGCTCCAATGGATGGATGTAAATCGACGATATCTGACAAAGTTAGTCGCAAACTCACTCAAATATATGAGAATTGATGAGATTCGACTTGAAATGAGGAAGATGGACTTTGAAAATTTTCAATCAACACAAAGTGACAATCGACCTTAATGGGCTTCAATGGATGTAAATCGACGGTATCTGACCAAGTTAGTTGCAAACTCACTCAAATATATACGAATTGATGAGATTCGACTTGAAATGAGGAAGATAGAATTAAAAAAGTTTCTATCAACACAAAGTGACAATTGACCTCAATGGGCTTTAATGTATGTAAATCGACGGTATCTGACCAAGTTAGTTGCAAAATCACTCAAATATATAAGAATTGATGAGATTCGACTTGAAATGAGGAAGATAGACTTTAAAAATTTTCAATCAACACAAAGTGGCAATCGACCTCAATGGGCTTTGATGGATGTAAATCGACGGTATCTGACCAAGTTAGTTGCAAACTCACTCAAATATATAAGAATTGATGAGATTCGACTTGAAATGAGGAAGATGGACTTTGAAAATTTTCAATCAACAAAAAGTGACAATCGACCTTAATGGGCTTCAATGGATGTAAATCGACGGTATCTGACCAAGTTAGTTGCAAACTCACTCAAATATATAAGAATTGATGAGATTCGACTTGAAATGAGGAAGATAGAATTAAAGAAGTTTCTATCAAAACAAAGTGACAATCGACCTCAATGGGCTTCAATGGATGTAAATCGACGATATCTGAGAAAGTTAGTTGCAAACTCACTCAAATATATGAGAATTGATCAGATTCGACTTGAAATGAGGAAGATAGACTTTAAAAATTTTCAATCAACACAAAGTAATAATCGACCTCAATGAGCTTCAATGGATGGATGTAAATCGACGATATCTGACAAAGTTAGTTGCAAACTCACTCAAATATATGAGAATTGATGAGATTCGACTTGAAATGTGGAAGATAGACTTGAAAAATTTTCTATCAACACAAAGTGACAATTGACCTCAATGGGCTTTAATGTATATAAATCGACGGTATCTGACTGAGTTAGTTGCGAAATCACTCAAATATATAAGAATTAATGAGATTCGACTTGAAATGAGGAAGATAGAATTTAAGAATTTTCAATCAACGCAAAGTGACAATCGACTTCAATGGGCTTCAATGGATGTAAATCGACGATATCTGACAAAGTTAGTTGCAAACTCACTTAAATATATGAGAATTGATGAGATCGACTTGAAATGAGGAAGATAGACTTTGAAAATTTTCAATCAACACAAAGTGACAATCGACCTCAATGGACTTCAATGGATGGAAGTAAATCGACGATATCTGACAAAGTTAGTTGCAAACTCACTCAAATATATGAGAATTGATGAGATTCGACTAGAAATGAGGGAGATAGACTTTAAAAATTCTCAATCAACACAAAGTGACAATCGAACTCAATGGGCTTCAATGGATGTAAATCGACGGTATCTGACCAAGTTAGTTGCAAACTCACTCAAATATATAAGAATTGATGAGATTCGACTTGAAATGAGGAAGATAGAATTAAGAAAGTTTCTATCAACACAAAGTGACAATCGACCTCAATGGGCTTCAATGGATGTTAATCGACGGTATCTGACCAAGTTAGTTGCAAACTCACTAAAATATATAAGAATTGATGAGATTCGACTTGAAATGAAGAAGATGGACTTTGAAAATTTTCAATCAACACAAAGTGACAATCGACCTCAATGGGCTTCAATGGATGTAAATCGACGGTATCTGACCGAGTTAGTTGCAAACTCACTCAAATATATGAGAATTGATGAGATTCGACTTGAAATGAGGAAGATAGATTTTAAAAATTTTCCATCAACATAAAGTGACAATCGACCTCAATGGGCTTCAATGGATGTAAATCGACGATATCTGACCAAGTTAGTTGGAAAATCACTCAAATATATAAGAATTGATGAGATTTGACTTGAAATGAGGAAGATAGACTTTGAAAATTTTCAATCAACGCAAAGTGACAATCGACCTCAATGGGCTTCAATGGATGGATGTAAATCGACGATATCTGACAAAGTTAGTTGCAAACTCACTCAAATATATGAGAATTGTTGTGATTCGACTTGAAATGAGGAAGATAGACTTTGAAAATTTTCAATCAACACAAAGTGACAATCGCCCTCAATGGGCTCCAATGGCTGGATGTAAATCGACGATATCTGACAAAGTTAGTTGCAAGCTCACTCAAATATATAAGAATTGATGAGATTCGACTTGAAATGAGGAAGATAGACTTTGAAAATTCCCATTCAACGCAAAGTGACAATCGACCTCAATGGGCTTTAATGGATGGATGTAAATCGACGATATCTGACAAAGTTAGTTGCAAACTCACTCAAATATATGAGAATTGATGAGATTCGACTTGAAATGAGGAAGATATACTTTAAAAATTTACAATCAACACAAAGTGACAATCGACCTCAATGGGCTTCAATGGATGTAAATCGACGGTATCTGACCAAGTTAGTTGCAAAATCACTCAAATATATAAGAATTGATGAGATTTGACTTGAAATGAGGAAGATAGACTTTGAAAATTTTCAATCAACGCAAAGTGACAATCGACCTCAATGGGCTTCAATGGATGGATGTAAATCGACGATATCTGACAAAGTTAGTTGCAAACTCACTCAAATATATGAGACTTGATGAGATTCGACTTGAAATTAGGAAGATAGACTTTGAAAATTTTCAATCAACACAAAGTGACAATCGACCTCAATGGGCTCCAATGGATGGATGTAAATCGACGATATCTGACAAAGTTAGTTGCAAACTCACTCAAATATATGAGACTTGATGAGATTCGACTTGAAATTAGGAAGATAGACTTTGAAAATTTTCAATCAACACAAAGTGACAATCGACCTCAATGGGCTCCAATGGATGGATGTAAATCGACGATATCTGACAAAGTTAGTTGCAAACTCACTCAAATATATGATAATTGATGAGATTCGACTTGAAATGAGGAAGAGAGACTTTGAAAATTTTCAATCAACACAAAGTGACAATCGACCTCAATGGGCTTCAATGGATGGATGTAAATCGACGATATCTGACAAAGTTAGTTGTAAACTAACTCAAATATATGAGACTTGATGATATTCGACTTGAAATGAGGAAGATAGACTTTAAAAATTTTCAATCAACACAAAGTGACAATCGACCTAATGGGCTTCAATGGATGAATGTAAATCGACGATATCTGACAAAGTAAGTTGCAAACTAACTCAAATATATGAGAATTGATGAGATTCGACTTGAAATGAGGAAGATAGACTTTAAAAATTTTCAATCAACACAAAGTGACAATCGACCTAATGGGCTTCAATGGATGGATGTAAATCGACGATATCTGACAAAGTTAATTGCAAACTCACTCAAATATATGAGACTTGATGAGATTGGACTTGAAATGAGGAAGATAGACTTTGAAAATTTTCAATCAACACAAAGTGACAATTGACCTCAATGGGCTCCAATGGCTGGATGTAAATCGACGATATCTGACAAAGTTAGTCGCAAACTCACTCATATATATGAGAATTGATGAGATTCGACTTGAAATGAGGAAGATAGACTTTGAAAATTTTCAATCAACACAAAGTGACAATCGACCTCAATGGGCTTCAATGGATTTAAATCGACGATATCTGACAAAGTTAATTGCAAACTCACTCAAATATATGAGACTTGATGAGATTCGACTTGAAATGAGGAAGATAGACTTTGAAAATTTTCAATCAACGCAAAGTGACAATCGACGTCAATGGGCTTCAATGGATGGATGTAAATCGACGATATCTGACAAAGTTAGTTGCAAACTCACTCAAATATATGAGACTTGATGAGATTCGACTTGAAATGAGGAAGATAGACTTTGAAAATTTTCAATCAACACAAAGTGACAATCGACCTCAATGGTCTTCAATGGATGGATGTAAATCGACGATATCTGACAAAGTTAGTTGCGAACTCACTCAAATATATGAGAATTGATGAGATTCGACTTGAAATGAGGAAGAGAGACTTTGAAAATTTTCAATCAACACAAAGTGACAATCGACCTCAATGGGCTTCAATGGATGGATGTAAATCGACGATATCTGACAAAGTTAGTTGTAAACTCACTCAAATATATGAGACTTGATGATATTCGACTTGAAATGAGGAAGATAGACTTTAAAAATTTTCAATCAACACAAAGTGACAATCGACCTAATGGGCTTCAATGGATGAATGTAAATCGACGATATCTGACAAAGTAAGTTGCAAACTAACTCAAATATATGAGAATTGATGAGATTCGACTTGAAATGAGGAAGATAGACTTTAAAAATTTTCAATCAACACAAAGTGACAATCGACCTAATGGGCTTCAATGGATGGATGTAAATCGACGATATCTGACAAAGTTAATTGCAAACTCACTCAAATATATGAGACTTGATGAGATTGGACTTGAAATGAGGAAGATAGACTTTGAAAATTTTCAATCAACACAAAGTGACAATTGACCTCAATGGGCTCCAATGGCTGGATGTAAATCGACGATATCTGACAAAGTTAGTCGCAAACTCACTCATATATATGAGAATTGATGAGATTCGACTTGAAATGAGGAAGATAGACTTTGAAAATTTTCAATCAACACAAAGTGACAATCGACCTCAATGGGCTTCAATGGATTTAAATCGACGATATCTGACAAAGTTAATTGCAAACTCACTCAAATATATGAGACTTGATGAGATTCGACTTGAAATGAGGAAGATAGACTTTGAAAATTTTCAATCAACACAAAGTGACAATCGACCTCAATGGTCTTCAATGGATGGATGTAAATCGACGATATCTGACAAAGTTAGTTGCGAACTCACTCAAATATATGAGAATTGATGAGATTCGACTTGAAATGAGGAAGATAGACTTTGAAAATTTTCAATCAACACAAAGTGACAATTGACCTCAATGGGCTTTAATGTATGTAAATCGACGGTATCTGACCAAGTTAGTTGCAAAATCACTCAAATATATAAGAATTGATGAGATTCGACTTGAAATGAGGACGATAGACTTTAAAAATCTTCAATCAACGCAAAGTGACAATCGACCTCAATCGGCTTCAATGGATGTAAATCGACGATATCTGACAAAGTTAGTTGCAAACTCACTCAAATATATGAGAATTGATGGGATTCGACTTGAAATGAGGGAGATAGACTTTGAAAATTTTCAATCAACACAAAGTGACAATCGACCTCAATGGGCTTCAATGGATGTAAATCGACGGTATCTGACCAAGTTAGTTGCAAACTCACTCAAATATATAAGAATTGATGAGATTCGACTTGAAATGAGGAAGATAGAATTAAAAAAGTTTCTATCAACACAACTCAATGGGCTTCAATGGATGTAAATCGACGATATCTGACAAAGTTAGTTGCAAACTCACTCAAATATATGAGAATTGATCAGATTCGACTTGAAATGAGGGAGATAGACTTTAAAAATTTTCAATCAACACAAAGTGATAATCGACCTCAATGAGCTTCAATGGATGGATGTAAATCGACGATATCTGACAAAGTTAGTTGCAAACTCACTCAAATATATGAGAATTGATGAGATTCGACTTGAAATGTGGAAGATAGACTTGAAAAATTTTCTATCAACACAAAGTGACAATTGACCTCAATGGGCTTTAATGTATGTAAATCGACGGTATCTGACTAAGTTAGTTGCGAAATCACTCAAATTGATTGATGAGATTCGACTTGAAATGAGGAAGATAGAATTCAAGAATTTTCAATCAACGCAAAGTGACAATCGACTTAAATGGGCTTCAATGGATGTAAATCGACGATATCTGACAAAGTTAGTTGCAAACTCACTCAAATATATGAGAATTGATGAGATCGACTTGAAATGAGGAAGATAGACTTTGAAAATTTTCAATCAACACAAAGTGACAATCGACCTCAATGGGCTTCAATGGATGGAAGTAAATCGACGATATCTGACAAAGTTAGTTGCAAACTCACTCAAATATATGAGAATTGATGAGATTCGACTAGAAATGAGGGAGATAGACTTTAAAAATTTTCAATCAACACAAAGTGACAATCGACCTCAATGGGCTTCAATGGATGTAAATCGACGGTATCTGACCAAGTTAGTTGCAAACTCACTCAAATATATAAGAATTGATGAGATTCGACTTGAAATGAGGAAGATAGAATTAAGAAAGTTTTTATCAACACAAAGTGACAATAGACCTCAATGGGCTTCAATGTATGTAAATCGACGGTATCTGACCAAGTTAGTTGCAAACTCACTAAAATATATGAGAATTGATGAGATTCGACTTGAAATGAGAAAGATAGACTTTGAAAATTTTCAATCAACATAAAGTGACAATCGACCTCAATGGGCTTCAATGGATGTAAATCGACGGTATCTGACCAAGTTAGTTGCAAAATCACTCAAATGTATAAGAATTGATGAGATTCGACTTGAAATGAGGAAGATAGACTTTGAAAATTTTCTATCAATACAAAGTGACAATTGACCTCAATGGGCTTCAATGGATGGATGTAAATCGACGATATCTGACAAAGTTAGTTGCAAACTCACTCAAATATATACGAATTGATGAGATTCGACTTGAAATGTGGAAGATAGACTTGAAAAATTTTCTATCAACACAAAGTGACAATTGACCTCAATGGGCTTTAATGTATGTAAATAGACGGTATCTGACCAAGTTAGTTGCAAAATCACTCAAATGTATAAGAATTGATGAGATTCGACTTGAAATGAGGAAGATAGACTTTGAAAATTTTCTATCAACACAAAGTGACAATTGACCTCAATGGGCTTCAATGGATGGATGTAAATCGACGATATCTGACAAAGTTAGTTGCAAACTCACTCAAATATATACGAATTGATGAGATTCGATTTGAAATGAGGAAGATAGACTTTAAAAAATTTTTATCAACGCAAAGTGACAATCGACCTCAATGGGCTCCAATGGATGTATATCGACGATGTCTGACAAAGTTGTTGCAAACCCACTCAAATATATGAGAATTGATGAGATTCGACTTGAAATGAGGAAGATAGACTTTAAAAATTTTCAATCAACACAAAGTGACAATCGACCTCAATGGGCTTCAATGGATGGATGTAAATCGACGATATCTGACAAAGTTAGTTGCAAATTCACTCAAATATATTAGAATTAATGAGATTCGACTTGGAATGTGGAAGATAGACTTGAATAATTTTCTATCAACATAAAGTGACAATTGACCTCAAAGGGCTTCAATGTATGTAAATCGACGGTATCTGACCAAGTTAGCTGCAAACTCACTCAAATATATAAGAATTGATGAGATTCGACTTGAAATGAAGAAGATAGACTTCGAAAATTTTCTATCAACACAAAGTGACAATTGACCTCAATGGGCTTCAAGGGATGTAAATCGACGATGTCTGACAAAGTTGTTGCAAACTCACTCAAATATATGAGAATTGATGAGATTCGACTTGAAATGAGGAAGAAAGACTTTAAAAATTTTCAATAAACACAAAGTGACAATCGACCTAATGGGCTTCAATGGATGGATTTGAATCGACGATATCTGACAAAGTTAGTTGCAAACTCACTCAAATATATGAGAATTGATGAGAGTCGACTTGAAATGAGGAAGATAGACTTGAAAAATTTTCTATCAACACAAAGTGACAATTGACCTCAATGGGCTTTAATGTATGTAAATCGACGGTATCTGACTAAGTTAGTTGCGAAATCACTCAAATATATAAGAATTGATGAGATTCGACTTGAAATGAGGAAGATAGAATTCAAGAATTTTCAATCAACGCAAAGTGACAATCGACTTAAATGGGCTTCAATGGATGTAAATCGACGATATCTGACAAAGTTAGTTGCAAACTCACTCAAATATATGAGAATTGATGAGATCGACTTGAAATGAGGAAGATAGACTTTGAAAATTTTCAATCAACACAAAGTGACAATCGACCTCAATGGGCTTCAATAGATGTAAATCGACGATATATGACGGAGTTAGTTGCAAACTCACTCAAATATATAAGAATTGATGAGATTCGTCTTGAAATGAGAAAGATAGACTTTAAAAATTTTCAATCAACGCAAAGTGACAATCGATCTAATGGGCTTCAATGGATGGATGTAAATCGACGATATCTGACAAAGTTAGTTGCAAGCTCACTCAAATATATGAGAATTGATGAGATTCGACTTGAAATGAGGGAGATAGACTTTGAAAATTATCAATCTACACAAAGTGACAATCGACCTCAATGGGCTTCAATGGATGTAATCGACGGTATCTGACCAAGTTAGTTGCAAACTCACTAAAATATATAAGAATTGATGAGATTCGACTTAAATGAGGACGATAGAATTAAAAAAGTTTGTATCAACAGAAAGTGACCATCGACCTCAATCGGCTTCAATGGATGTAAATCGACGATATCTGACAAAGTTAGTTGCAAACTCAACGAAATATATGAGACTTGATGAGATTAGACTTGAAATGAGGAAGATAGACTTTGAAAATTTTCAATCAACACAAAGTGACAATCGACCTCAATGGGCTTCAATGGATGGATGTAAATCGACGATATCTGACAAAAATAGTTGCAAACTCACTCAAATATATGAGAATTGATGAGATTCGACTTGAAATGAGAAAGATATACTTTAAAAATTTACAATCAACACAAAGTGACAATCGACCTCAATGGGCTTCAATGGATGGATGTAAATCGACGATATCTGACAAAGTTAGTTGCAAGCTCATTCAAATATATGAGAATTGATGAGATTCGACTTGAAATGAGGGAGATAGACTTTGAAAATTATCAATCTACACAAAGTGACAATCGACCTCAATGGGCTTCAATGGATGTAATCGACGGTATCTGACCAAGTTAGTTGCAAACTCACTAAAATATATAAGAATTGATGAGATTCGACTTGAAATGAGGACGATAGAATTAAAAAAGTTTCTATCAACAGAAAGTGACCATCGACCTCGATCGGCTTCAATGGATGTAAATCGACGATATCTGACAAAGTTAGTTGCAAACTCAACGAAATATATGAGACTTGATGAGATTAGACTTGAAATGAGGAAGATAGACTTTGGAAATTTTCAATCAACACAAAGTGACAATCGACCTCAATGGGCTTCAATGTATGTAAATCGACGGTATCTGACCAAGTTAGTTGCAAACTCACTCAAATATATGAGAATTGATGAGATTCGACTTGAAATGAGAAAGATAGACTTTGAAAATTTTCAATCAACACAAAGTGACAATCGACCTCAATGGGCTTCAATGGATGTAAATCGACGGTATCTGACCAAGTTAGTTGCAAAATCACTCAAATATATAAGAATTGATGAGATTTGACTTGAAATGAGGAAGATAGACTTTGAAAATTTTCAATCAACGCAAAGTGACAATCGACCTCAATGGGCTTCAATGGATGGATGTAAATCGACGATATCTGACAAAGTTAGTTGCAAACTCACTCAAATATATGAGACTTGATGAGATTCGACTTGAAATTAGGAAGATAGACTTTGAAAATTTTCAATCAACACAAAGTGACAATCGACCTCAATGGGCTCCAATGGATGGATGTAAATCGACGATATCTGACGAAGTTAGTCGCAACCTCACTCAAATATATGATAATTGATGAGATTCGACTTGAAATGAGGAAGAGAGACTTTGAAAATTTTCAATCAACACAAAGTGACAATCGACCTCAATGGGCTTCAATGGATGGATGTAAATCGAC